>NW_020664436.1:41770175-41800129 GCF_002925995.2 Terrapene triunguis
GGACAGGGAGCAGAGGGGTTTAGATGGGTTGGGAGTTCTGGGGGGGGCTGTCAGGGGGTGGGGAGTGGTTGGATGGGGCGTGGGAGTTCCAGGGGTCTGTCTGGGGGTGGGGGTGTGGATAAGGGTTGGGGCAGTCAGGGTACAGGTAGGGGGTAGTGTCCTAGGGGGGCAGTTAGGATGGGGGGAGGGTCTCAGGAGGGAGAAGTCAGGGGACAAGAGGCAGGGAGGCTTAGGTAGGGGGTGGAGTCCTGGGGGGCAGTTAGGGGCAGGGGTCCCAGGAGGGGGCAGTAAGAGGACAAGGAGCGGGGGCAGGGTTGGGGGTTCTGAGGGGGGCGGGAAGTGGGAGGGGCAGGGGCGGGGCTAGGGCAGGACGGGGGCGGGGCTAGGGCGGGGTTCCTCCCGTCCTCTTTTTTGCTTGCTGAAATATGGTAACCCTATACTTGTCTCTCTGCTTCACACCAATGACAGCCAAAACTGAAAATAAAACCAAACCTTTAATCTCTGAATTCTGGCTTATGATTGGTTCTGGTAGTAACTTACAGCTTGTTCTATCTCCACTCTGGTCTCTAGGCAATCTTGGAAACAAGAGTCCTGAGCCTCTGTAGCCATTGCTGCTGTAGTCCAGGGGCAAGTCCTCTAGAGGCTTAGAGTAATTGGTCAGGAACAATCAGATAGGGTTATATATAAGCTACTTGTCTTCACTTCATGGCCTATCCCCACTCTACCTATTGTCTCTCATTCACTATTGAAATACTAACGCCACCTCCGATCAGCTCACAACAGCCTCCATTGCCCACTTCTTAAATTTTCAAACAGCAATTTCGTACTTTTCCCCATGCCGCAACTCATGCTTGGGAGGAGCAACCTGTGAACAACTGCAAAACTAACTCATTATCCGCCTTCAAATCTCCCCTCAAAAACTTTCCTTTTCAATGATGCCTACAAAAATCTTGACAATGGTCAGGCCGCTAGTGTGCTGAGACCACTGTCTGTCACACTGACTAGGATTGTCTTATTGTTTCAGTGTATTCCCTTCCCAATAGCTTGTCTGCCTGTTGCCTCTTGTCTTTTATCTAGTTATAAAGTCTTTGGAGTAGGGACTATCTTTTTGTTCTATGTTTGTGCAGCACTCAACACAATGGGGTCCTAGTCGGTGACCAGGACAACTATGTGGTAATACAAATAATAATAATTACTTCATCAAGGTTACAAAGTGAGTTAGTCACAGAGCTGGGAATAGGAGCCAGAAATTCTGAGTCTCAATCTTATGCTTTTACGACGAGGCAACATTTACTCTGAAACATACAGGAAGGCAACGAGAAAAGAGTGCTTAAGAATAAAATAACTAACAGCAGAGGACTAAAGAGAAGAGAAAACAAATCTAATGAGAGCCAAAATCAAAGTAACAAATATACTTGAGGGAAACTTCTAATTCTAATGTGCCCATGTACCAATGCATGAAGCAGCAGAAACACATGTATGACAACTATCATGGACCTAACCAAAACCTGGCAGGGACGCCAATCTCAGTGGAGCCAGAGCCAAACATTTATGTTTGTCTTTCTATAAGGATACATTAGGAAGGGTGAAGAGGAATAATTTTTATAAGGGACAGTCCAGAAGTGGGAGATGACAAAATAAATAAATGAGGAGTATCATGGCCTCAAACTGGAGAAATTAGAGAGTAAATGAGTATAAAGTGGTAGCTAGATTTGCTATCTGTTAACAAACAACTTGATCAGGGAACAGCAGGTGGAAGAGACTACTGCAAGGAGAGAAAAGGGTCAGACTTATATTAAAGAATTTTAATTATTCAATCACTAATTGGTACTCATTTCAATGGAAAAAAGCAATTTGTGTATCAGATACAGGACTAAGCTGAAAAAGTAAACATGGGGGAAATTTAAACAATTGTGATGTTAATCTAAGATGGTCTGAAATGGGAATGAATTGGGGAATAAAAAAAGTAAAACCAAGGACTTTAAATTGAAGAGAGGAATTCTGTGTAAGAAGAGAGGACATGTTTAATGATGAGTTGGAAAGACACAGATGAGTAATAGGATCTATTCAAAGAGAAATTACTGTATCTGCTGGGTTAGTGAGCCATCTAGCAATAAATAACAGAAAGAGAATGAAGAAAATGTAGATTAGAAGTGAACAAATGGATTGGAAAAGAAAATCCCATCCCAACGAGCACGTTACATTTGCAAATTGAAGCCAAACATAGATCTGAATTTGGCAGTCATACGAGGTTAAAACACATCACAACATGATATTTGTGTTGCAGCATCATCTAGTTGTGCCACCACTCCAAAGAGTATCGCTGGAAAGCAGGGAGAAAAGAAAAAGCCATCTGCTTCCCCATGTGGCCACCTGTCTCCTGCCATCAATTCTCCATTGCTAGAGTGTGGTTTCTGCAAGGCGAGTGTTTCAGTGGGAGGGCATTTATGCAGCAGTGTAAACTGGGATTTTCAAAGGGGCCAAACCATGGGTGTTGGGCCACAAATTCCCTTAGACCTCTTTGAATATGCCAGCTGAAAATGCGACATTGCATGGTGATATCATCATTGCCATGTCCTTGCCCTCTTTTAATCATTCCACTGCAGTGCTTAATTTGTAAAGAAAGAGGTGCCAGGGCTCAAGCAGAGAGCGCCGCATGGAGGATGCCATTTTACAGAGCATGCTGCTCCGCCCCCTGCTGGTGTGACCTTGCATGCATGATTCATGGCGGATGCCATAACAGAAAAGGA
Source organism: Terrapene triunguis (assembly GCF_002925995.2). Classification (NCBI taxonomy): domain Eukaryota; kingdom Metazoa; phylum Chordata; order Testudines; family Emydidae; genus Terrapene; species Terrapene triunguis. The sequence goes on from NW_020664436.1 coordinate 41,772,926, forward strand.
GCTGGGTCTGTGCCTGGCATGAAAAGAGGTGCTGGCACTGAGCTCCGGCACAAATTAAGCTCTGTTCCACTGGTTCTCCCCTGTGTGCTGTATCAAGTTTCAACTTCCTGTCCTCACTTTCTAAGTCATACACACCTTTCACTATGGGCTAAATCTCAGACTTGTCTTTTATCTTATTCTTCCTAATCTTTCCACTCTAATGACAATTGAAGTCTTAACACCCACATTCAAGTCTCAGTGCTCCTGCTCTTACCTCAGTGACCTACTCCATGTTCCCCTCTATGTGTGAAATGGCTCAAAACCCAGAAGAAGATACAAAGAATCTGTAAAGCATTAAATTCTCATGAATTTTTGGGGCTTGACTCATGGTTTTTGAATATGTGAAACGAGCAATTCAGAGTCAGAATAAATAAATAAAATATAGTATCTCCCTATCCCATTCCGGGGTGCAATCCAGACCAGTGAGAGGTTGTGTCACCAGCTGCCCTGCAATCTTGGGTGCCTCACAATGCCTTGCTGGTATAACTCCCAACCTGGGCCTCTCACAATCTGTCAGTAACTCACCGGTCACACTCTGGCTTCTAGCAGCCTTAGTTACTACTTGCAGGATGACCCCCAATACACTCCAAGTCCTGGATTTCCCCCCAAAACATCTGTTTTGCACTGCCCAAACCTTTCCTGGACAGTTCAGCTATTACAGCTCTGTTGCTCTGTAAGAGGTCAATGTACAACAATTTGCTACTTTAACTGGAGTTATCAAACACAAGTTTAAACACAACACTGGATTAGTTTGATTAAAGAATAAAACAAGTTTATTTAACCACAAAGAGAGAGATTTTAAGTGAGTACAAGTATAAGGCATTAAAGTCAGAAATGGTTACAAGAGAAATAAAGATAAAACACTTTCTAGTAACTAAGACTTAAACTAGACTTCTTTCAAGGTAAAATTCTTCCCATATGATCCCAGCAACAGGGCTGACCAAATTCTCAGGTCAGAACCCCTCCCAAAGTCCAAAGGCTGGGTCCTTTGTTTTCTCAGATGAAAGAGATAGAGAGAAAGAATACCTGGGTTGTTTTTGCCCCTCTCTTTTTAATTCCAGTCACCCTTTGAAATGCATTTTCCTGAGGGTTGCCCCTCGATAAAGTTCCTTCCAGTTGTGAGGATGTTCCATATTGTTGTTTGTGTGGCCACTTGATCAGTGATTGCCAATCAACTTTGATAACACCTGGCTAGAGGTGTCAGCTTGTCCTTTGTCTTTGAGAAACTGGTTTACTCACTCCCTGGACTTGTCTGGTAAACACATTTCAGTCATAACTTCATCTTATATTCATAACTTTACATAAAATATTGCTACACACATTTTACCATGATATTATTGATCAGCAAGCTAATAGTTTTCAAATGATGCCTCACAGGGCGTACTTTGTACAAAGATTATTACAGTGGTGTTTAGGATGTGAATACAGTGGTACATTTGGTCACATATCCCCCCTCCACACAAATACATTGTTCCTTTCATTTGGGGACACTCAGAATCTGTCAGAAAGCATTGCACTTTTCTGGTGTCAACTGGAATTATGAATTGACATAAAGCACCTTCTGCAGTATAGCTGTGATTCAACAAAGCACTTAAACACATGCTTAACTTTAGACACCTGCTTAAGACACATTTTCTTAAATGGGACCTAGGTACATGCTTATGCAATTTGCTGAATAGAGACTTAGGTTGTTATTTTTTAATAGGTCTGCATATATATATTAACATGAAAAATTGGCAGTCTTTAAACACAGAAGTGGGAAAAAATTGTCATCCCTTTGAGTAGGGTTAAAGGTGGTGTGGACTGACTCCAGGAACAATCCTAGCCAATTACATCCAAAAGACATAACAGAAAGAGATTGTACTGTAGCTGTAGTTTCTGCCATTACCTTCAGTGCAAGAGGTATGGGCATATATTAGTCATTTTTTCTTGTGCAGCCAAGATTAGAAACAAAACAAAAAAAAACTTATCCAAAAGGCAGGCTTGTTATTGCTTATATGAAATACTTCTCCTTTCGAGTCAATGGGGCTCGTGTTGATTGTTCAAATATGTTTTTTCTCCTTCTTTACAGATTTTTTTCTCAATTATGGTGGAATTTTCTTGATCTATATATAGTGTGGGAAGGATTCAGAATTATGAATTCCATATTTGACTAAATCATTATGCAGAATCCACACAGTGTTATGCATTTGTGATCTTTGGGGAGAATGACATTCTGAAGAACAACTGTATTTATGTAGCTCCATACAGTAGATATAAGTGCCTAAATTAGGACAAGCATTTCTGCATTTGGGCATTTAAATCAGCTGTTGGGTACCCAAACTTCTGAGTGCCAAAGTGATGAATTGAGAGGCCTAGGTTAGGAACCTGACTTTTAAAATAGGATTCCACAAATAATTCTCCCGGAAGCATTTTCCTTAAGGGTGACCTGCAAAGATAAAAATGGAAGTTTGCCCTTTTCTGAAACATAATAATGAAGGCCTGAAAGATTTCCCCCCTCCTGCCTGATTTTGATCTTAGAAATATCAGGAATGACAAGTCTGGCCCTCCTTGGTTTTGCTAGAGGTCTCAGATGTTTTTTGGAATCTTTCACATAGCTGAATTAAAATGACAGGATGTCAATTTTTAACATAGTTCTCTTTTTTCTAAAATGTTAATTAGTCATTAAAGTTTCCTGTCTCTTGTAATGTCACAATTTTATTAGATCTCCAAATGTCTAGAAAGCGCCAGTGACTGGAAAAAGAGCTCTGTGTGGCTCCAACGATTGTCTCTCATCAACAGAAGTTGGTCCAATAATTGACATTACCTCACCCACCTTGTCTCTCTAGAGCAGAGGTGGGCAAACTACGGCCCGCAGTACCGTCCTGCCCAGCCCTTGAGCTCCCGGCCAGGGAGGCTAGACCCCGGCCCCTCACCCGCTGTCCCCCCTTCCTTCCTCCCCCCACTCCCCCCCCCGCTCGCAGCCTCAGCTCGCCGTGCCGCTAGCACTCTGGGTGACGTGGCTGACGTGGCAGTGTGGCTGGCTCCGGCCGGGTGGCATGGCTGTCAGACATGCTCTGAGTGGCATGGTAAGAGGGGGGGGGGGGGGGGGAGGTTGGATAAGGGGCAGGGCGTCCCGGGGGGCAGTCAGAGGACGGAGAGCAGGGGGCATTTGGATGGGGCAGAGGTTCTGTGGGGGGCGGTCAGGGGACAGGGAACGGGGGGGTTGGATAGGCGTGGGAGTCCTGGGGGCCTGTCAGGGGGCAGGGGTGTGGATAGGGGTTGGGGCAGTCAGGGGACAGGGAGCTGGGGGTGTTGTATAGGGGGTGGAGTCCCGGGGGGGGCGGTTAGGGGCGGAGGGTCCAGGGAGGGGCGGTCAGGGGACAAGGAGCGGGGCGGGTTGGATGGGTCGGAGGTTCTGAGGGGGGCAGTCAGGGGGCGGGAAGTGGGAGGGTGTGGATAGGAGGCGGGGGCCAGGCTGTTTGGGGAGGCACAGCCTTCCCTACCCGGCCCTCCATACAGTTTCGCAAACCCGATGTGGCCCTCGGGCCAAAAAGTTTGCCCACCCCTGCTCTAGAGAGTGCCAGGACAGACAAAGGGTAACATTTTCAACAGCATCTTTGTGATTTAGGAGCCTGTAGCATAAGAAACAAGGAGAAAATAATTTTGATTTCCTTTAAAAAAAAAAAAAAACCCCACGTTCCAGCCCTTTAATTATTATGACAATTATTATTATTACCTGTATTACCATAGCACCTAGCAGCCCCAGTCATGGACCAGGACCCCATTGCACTGGGAGCTGTACAAACACACAACCATAAAGAGGGGCAGGAAGCCACCCCATCCCCCCTTTTTTGTGCAGGCCTCCTTTATAGTCAGATACTGATGAGACAAGTGTATTTTATTCAACATGACTGATAAAATTAGTTTCTTAAATGAAGCTATTAAATGTACATATATTAAGGTACCAATAGTCATCACTATTTCTAGTTTTTCAATCAGGTAATGGACCATGACTCCATTAGGAATCCTTTAAGTACCTTGGAAAGCATAACTCCTCTTGCAATCCATTTTCTGTTGGTAGCAGCTAACCTTGCAACAACAGGAGTTATCACTCATTTGGCCTCCACTAGCACTCATCAAGGGTGAGTTAGAAGTTATGATAAATTATTTACATTTAAATACAATTTCACACACACAACAATCAATAATCCCAGAGGGAATGTGTGTTATATTGTGCACAACTAGCTACACATGACTGTTCCTGGATTGTATATACCCATTTGTTTGTCACCAAAAGTCTATTAAAGGGTACAGGGCAGGAAGGAGGTAATTTAGAACCTAGGGATTAACTAGAACAGGGATGGGCAAACTTTTTGGCCCGAGGGCCACATCGTGGTATGGAAATTGTATGGCGGGCCATGAATGCTCATGAAATTAGGGGTTGGGGTGTGGGAGGGTGCTCTGGGCTGCGACCGAGGGGTTCGGAGGGTGGGAGGGGGATCAGGGCTGGGGCAGGAGGTTGGGGCGTGGGAGGGGGTCAGGGTTGCAGGCTCCAGACAGCGCTTACCTCAAGGAGCTCCCGGAAGCAGCGGCATGCCCCCACTCTGGCTCCTACACGGAGGCGTGGCCTCTGTGTGCTGCCCCGTCCGCAGGTGCCTCCCCTGCAGCTCCCATTGGCCGTGTTTCCCGACCAATGGGAGCTGCGGGGGCGGCGCTTGGGGTGGGGGCAGCATGTGAGCCCCCCGGTTGCCCCTACCTGGCCCGCGGGAGCTTGAGGGCCACATTAAAACATCTGGAGGGCCAGATGCGGCCCCTGGGCCGTAGTTTGCCCACCTCTCAACTAGAAGGTTGTAGTCAAGGGGGGGACCACAAAAAGTTTGGATAAGATATAGATAAGCATCCAAACTGTTGGACACTTCTTTGATCCTTCAAAACTTGTGAGAGTCTCTTGCCACTGCCTGAATCTTTGCAGGATTATCCTAGGTTAAGAACTACAATGTTGTGTAGTGAGTAGAGCAAGGGTCAGGCATTGGGATGCTCAGGTCCCATGGACAACTGTACTGCCAGTGATCCTGCGTGACCTCTTAGACAAATTGCAGCCACTCTGTTTCTCAGTGTATCCAGCTGCAAAATAATTATGAGAACAATAATATTCACATACTTTACAGGAGTATTGAGATGCAATTAATGTTTGTAAAGTACTTGAGAGCCTCTGCTGAGAGGTGCTTTATGTTTGTGACTAAACTGGCGTGGCCGTCCCTCCATGTCCGCCTCTGAGGGAGGCCATGCCTCCTCGCAGTTTGGTCTGCTAGAGTATTCTCCAAACATAAAAAAGGGGGAATTAGCGGTAGTCGATGGGCCCCGGCTCTGGCCCATCAAATAGTCTGGGCTCTGGCTGGCAGTCAAGACAGAGGTATAGCAGTTCATATGCCCAGCCTTCAAGCAGGGCAGTGCAGCAAACAGTCAGGGCTCTGGCCTGCAGTCAGGCAGAGCTGTAGTACAAAACACAGTCTATGGGGCTCCGGCACGGATGAGCACCAAGCACAGTCTGTCGTCCTGGCTCTGGAGGACGACAGACAAACGCAGGCCTCTTGGCCTAAGGAGGGGGAGTACTGCCACCCCAGGGGTGGGGTGGCAGGAGGGACGTGAGCCTACCCAATTCCATCCTGTCCCAGCCCAGGGCCCTAACCATGGCAGAGTGGTCTGCCACTGGGTCAGCGGGGAATCTAGCCGCAACACACTGACTGTGTTTCCAGTGGCACCACAGCCAGACGGTAGTCTGGTTCCCCTTGGCTCCTTCCTACTCTCCCCCACAGGTGTACCTGCATCCAGAGGTCATCCTCAGTCTCTCCAGTATACGCCACCAAGGGTAGCAATAGCAGCTCCTCAGCATTGGGAGTGGCAGGGCTCTCTGGAAGCTCAGGCAGGTCCCCAGGGCAACCGCAGTTCTCCTCAGCGTCCCGCTCCAGCAGTAGGAACTAAGCATCTGTCTCCCTCAGCAGCTCCCCTCCAACTGAGCTGCTGAGCCGGCCTTTTATATTCCTCTTCCTGTCCCGCCTCTCTGGTTCCAGCATGTGGGGCATGGCCCTCTTGGTTCCACCCACCAGGAGGCTTGTAGTGTTCCCTCCACGTCCGCCTCTGAGGAAGACCACGCCTCCTCGCTACAGTGACATTAAGTATTTGTGTAGTGCATAATTGTACTTACCGCTTATCAATAACAACAGCTATACTTATGTTTTGAGAATGCACCACTAAAATGAACAGCTTCTCACCAGATATGCATACTTGGCAAGAAAAGAATTAAAAACCTTGGGGAAAAATAAAAACATTTCTTATATTAAGACCCATATAAGACTAATAGTTATTTTCACTAGAAACCTGTAAATTGGTAAAACAATATTACTACCAGGGCTTGAGCTAATGGGGGCGGGGGGATGGGGAGGACTGCTCCCTTCCACCCCAGCAGCCTTTAAGTGTATGGATGGCACCATTTCACAGCAGCAGTGGCTCCTGTCCCACAGGACTGGGCCTGGCTCCCCACCTAGGATATTGTAAGATGGAACATGGGGTCACACGCTGCTGTGACCCTGTGCACCATGTAACAACACCACTCACTCAAATTTGGTTCAACCTGGCAGGGCCAAACCAGAATGGTGCTGCGATGCTGTGTAGCATGTTGCAAGACTCAGAGTGCGGAGTCATTTGGGGGGCAGTGTCCGTGGCGGCCGGATCTTCGGCTGCCCTGGTCATCGTCGGTACTTCGGGGGCGGGACCTTCTGCCGCCTAGGGCGGCAAAAAAGCTGGCGGCGCTCCTGGGTCTAGCCCCGCAGGACAGGAGCTGCCACAACCACGTGAGTGCAGGGCAGGCTTGTGCTACCACATGCTGCCACCCCACCCAGGGTGCAGCGAGGAGGAGGAGGTGGCAGTGGCAGCAAAAGTGGAGGAGTGCAGACCACATCAATGACCCATCATCATCCCTCCCTACATTTGCAAAGCCTGGCTCTGCCACTGATCACTACATTATTTTGAGGCCAAACTGTATGTACACAGAAATAAATCCAAATATTTAGTGGGTTGGCAATTGAGAAAGAAAAGAACATATGGAATGTAGTTTGGCAGCTGGTTTGGCGAAGAGTGAACGAATCCTGGAACTGTAAATCAAATTTTTGGCTGAACAATTAGATAATTTCTTTGCAGAAATACCCTGCTCTGGATAAACATGCAGAATTGTGAAAATACATATCAACAGCAGAAATTTACAAAGCAATTACACAACTACAATCAAATAAATTGCCAGGCCAGGCTAACTAGCTAGCCAAAAAGTAGAGAATCCATCCATCAGTGAGATGTCAAGCAATCTTTTCCATCAGAAACAGAGACATGTTTGCTTGCAAAGTTTCAGTTTCCATGTACTTTACAAGGAGCATCAATTATGGCTCAGCTGTACCAAGCAGAAACATGCCTGTTCAACTTGTGCACACACATTTTGCTGCTTAATGCTGATCTTAAGATACCGACAAAAGCTATAGTCCTAAGGATTTGAAGAACATCAGCAAATATATTTAGTGGAAACGGTGATAAACAAACGTCATATATGGGAAGATGATTGAAGTAATGTGTACTGTGCACGTGGGTTTAATCAACATGTACCTGAATTTGTTTCTAGATTAGATGGAGTTTGAAACATTCAGTGAAAAAGCAGGAATAAGAATGAAAAGGCATCTTGGATTGGATTGTCTTTTCTTGTTGCTAAAATTGCTTGGGTCTTATTCACATATTTTCATTGATTAATACTATTATTAAATATATTTGTCATCAAATTGCTGCTCTAGAATCTAAGCTTTCATTTAAAAATAAAAAAAATATTTCTAGCAGTCATGGTTGTGCTGTCATCCTGAGACAATAGACAGGCTAAAACAATAATGGCAAGGGTGTAAACTGCTTCATTCATCTCCATGGGTTGTTAATCCTGAAAACTAAAGCTGAGCACCTTTTACAACTGTAGTTTAAAGACTTCAACACCATGGTGGGACATTTGCTCAGTACTGAGAGAGAAACGACAGCTAATGAATTAACATCACTTCCTACAGCCCTTATATGTTCCTTGGAGGTCTTTCATTCAACTTCTGACCAAGCCTGAAGCTCTTTAACAGATGAGATTTGACATCACTGCTTAAACGTATGGTTGCCAGGCTCTTTGAGATGATCAACATTTCTCTGTGACGCTACTCATCTGGAGATTGTTTCGTTTTTTCATTGCTTTCCTTCAAATATCTCTTTTCAAGAACTCCCAGGAAATCAAAGTTCACTCTTTTCCTTGATTTGAGCTGACAACAACATCACTTGTTTGCTTCCAGAGGGTTAAGTTTTCTTTTTCTATGGCCTTTTTCTTAAGGCCTTTTCATAGCCTTTTTCTTAAGGCTATGTCTGCACTTCGGACCTTACAGCAGCACAGCTGTACTCCTGCAGCTGCACCACTGTAAGATCTCCTGTGTAGCCAGAGTTCTCTCCCACTTGCAGAAATTACATCACCCCCAATGAGCAGTGGTAGTTATGTTGGCAGGAGAGCATCTCCAACTGACATAGCACTGTCCACACCGGCACTTCTGTCGGTGAAACTTGTGTTGGTCAGGGGGTGTTTTTTCACACCCATGACTGACAAAAGTTTTGCTGACAAAAGTGTTAGTGTAGACAAATCTTCCAGCCCTAGAACACTCATTCAGAACAACTGTGCTGGATTTCTCTTCAGGAATTGATGATCTATGTTCTCTGAAATCAGTTGCCATCTCTTCTTTGGCTGCCTTTCCCCAACATATAAAAGGGGATACAAATTTAACAAAAATAATTTGATAGTAATTTTTGTTCACTTAATATTTTCAGGTTGTCACAAAGTTTCTGAACACACTGCATCACCCTATTGTCTGCAATGCCAAAGGTAACTGTAAGTGAGATCGGTATTAGCACATAAGTCTTAAATACCATTTTCATCATTAAAAACACTCCCAAGAACACGGCTTCATTTGGCAGCAGATCTTTTAGTGTGCACTGTGAGCTTCAGTCCTGAAGAAAACGTAAAGACTTACTGTGAAGCAATTGAGTATGCATAGTAGGTGGAGTTAAGATGGGCCGCCTGCGTCATAAATGGAATATTATTCAGACTTAGATTGCCAGATTATATGTGAGAAATTCCAATTAACACTCAGTGCAAAAGATACTATTCTGTGTGGGACTGCACTTCCATCCTGTCATGCACACTTAGTCAATGGGGTTATAAAAATAAGGTATGCCAAACTTACTAGCTTAGATTTTTATTTTCATATGTCTATGTCCCTGGTTTAAAAGACATCTGTCCCTGAAATTCTAAATGGGGCTGTCAGAAGCAATGAAGCATCACAAAATTAGAAAAATCCTTGTTTAGGAAACACCTAAAATAGACCTCTAGATCGGGGAGGGCAAACTACGGCCCATCAGACGTTTTTATCCAGCCCTCAAGCTCCCACCAGGGAGCGGGGTTGGGAGATTGCCCAGCTCTGCCTGCCCAGTGCTCCCCAGCCCCCGAATCACTATTCCACCATCTTCCAGGACGCGCAGAGCCACACTGCGCAGGCATGACTTCACTGCACTGTTTCCAGGATCGGAACTCCGCCCCTACGCAGCAGCGTGCCCAGTCTCCTGTGGTCCCAGTCTCCTGTGGTCCCACCCTCGAGAGCCTTGAAACCATCCAGGGACCACATCCATCCCAGCTAGGGTGCCTCTGCCCATGGCGGTGCCTGGTATGGCCACCTTGGTGTCACTGCCTGCAGGGCCCCTAGGAGTCCCCGGTACCGCCCTGTAGAGCCCCTCCCCACGCCATACCTGATGAGTCCCTGCTCCCCCCACCTCGGTAACATCCCATATAGAGCCCCCCCCATGCTACATCCCATAGAGTCTCCCTCCCCCACCAGGGATTCATTGCCTGCCATACAATTTCCATACCCAGATGCGGCCCTCAGGCCACAAAGTTTGTCCACCCCTGCTCTAGATCCTACCTATAGTGGGGGAGTCTATTTGGCATTTTCTTCTAAAAAGTTCAGTAAATGCCTGTATTAAATGGATTTGTTCCTAGGACAGCATGTTGGTGTTAGCATGGAAAACTCAGTTGATTTATCAGTGAAAATTAAACTCCAGTCTTATTTTTTCAATCCACTTTACTAAAGGTTTCCTGAGCCTGATTCTGAAACTGGCTTTACTACTGTATAACTCAATAGATTTCAGTATGGAGTTATTTCTTATTTACACCAGTGTAAATGTGATCAGAATCAAACTTTCTGTAGTCTTTTTACTAATATATAATTAATCACCAAAACACCCGCCTAGTACATTTTCAAGTATTGCACAGTGATTTGGATTCTAACTGTCAGACTACAGATTTGCATTCCTCCTTGTTGCTGCTCAGGTGGTTTACAGAGATTATAAATATAGTGAATCTCCCCACAAGGAAATACCCCTTACCTTGGACTTCCCTTGATAGCATAGAGCCAGCCACACCGGCTCTACACCACTCCTTTCACAGCCAGAGCTGTAGCAGGCATGTCTGGTGGAACAGGGTGTGGCCTCACTCCAGGCTAATCATGGCCGACATAGCCCCAAGGGACAGTTACAGCTAAGGTTTTATTAGACCAGCCCTCAGGCTGCTCTAATTTACACCATAGCCTAAACCAGCTTCTGAACAAATAAAAGATATGGGTAAACATCGTTTAAAGCCATCTTTGTATCCTACTTCCATTCCTGTGCTAAGCAGAACTCCAGGTTTCTATGGGATAGGTTTCCTACATCTGGGCTATTGTGGGAAGGAAGGTTGTACATGATACGGGAATACTCAGATATATCCATTTTTGGAGAATACAGGGTGTTTATGAAGTTGCTTACAGCATATGAAATACCTCTGTCCCCTGAATTAATGTCATTAGGACTTCTGTGATCTTCGAAGTTCACACAGAGGGCCTGGCCCAGTCCTGCAGGTTTTATTCAAGCAAAACTCCCACTTCAGCAGACCTTACTGGAGCAAAACTCACATTGAACTGAGCCCAGAAATTGTTAGATTTTATCTCTTATCATCCAAAATATTGTTCCTGCTTATGAAGACCTGTTTGTCAGGGGCTGTGTCAAAATGAGATTGTTCACGTACCACATAGTAGTCTTTTTTGTTCCATATTATGCTTATTTGTGCCTTTAGCATTTTGAGTCAGTGATTTTATTCTTTGTTTGGGACAATAAGCCTATAGTAAAGTGCCAGTTACCCTTACGGATGGTGCAATTTAATAATAATGGTGTAATCAAGTCTGGGGATCTGATGAAATATATGTAGAAGAGATATAAACACAGTATTTCACAGCAGATATTTTATTTAAGTGTTAATATTTTATAAAATATGGCTTGTCCTTTTTTGTGAGGCTATTGCCTTTATATTCCAACAATAATAAATGTCTCTTTTTTTCAATTAAAAGCGGTTAAAAAAGGCTAACATGCTCAAGAAATTGATTTCCTAAATAAAAACCCTGACTAAAAAAGATGGTGTTCATGTCCCTTTTTCACGATTCTTTTGCTTTTGCCACAGACTTAAGATTCTGTCAGTGATGCAAGATGCTGTGCTTTGCCATGGCCCCAGCTAGAGTGCTGAGATTCTGCTACTCAGAAGGAGAGAACCTTTAAAATGGTCTTACCTGCCTCTACTGGCTTAGTCACAGCAGTACATAGCTAAATTGCTCTCTCTCACTAAAATATGTTTGTTCAAACTCCTAATTAGTGTGTTCCGTTTCCCACCACTACTCTGAAGATCTCCCTGAAGGCCTTCTGAGGAGTCTTCTTTCCTATCTCCCCTCCCCATTTGTTGTCATATGCACTTCTCCATTTTAACCATTATGTCATCTTTAGTGTAGAATGGATTATCCATCACTAAGTGGCATCACAGGAGTGAGTTGCTGCAGAGGATTGTATGGCGAGAGCCATTCATCTACCGTTTTGCTTGGTTATTTGAAGAAATATACCAAATCCTTCATAGCTATGGATAATCCTCTATCAAAGCATCACATAGTCTAAGGCCTGGTCTACACTAGGAGGTTATGTCAAATTTAGCAGCGTTAAATCGAATTAACCCTGCACCCGTCCACACAACGAAGCTATTTAGTTCGACATAGAGGTCTCCTAAATTCGATTTCTGTACTCTTCCCCAATGAGGGGAGTAGCGCTAAATTCGACATGGCCATGTCGAATTAGGGTAGGTGTGGATGGAATTCGACGCTAATAGCTCCGGGAGCTATCCCACAGTGCACCACTCTGTTGACGCTCTGGACAGCAGTCCGAGCTTGGATGCTCTGACCAGCCACACAGGAAAAGCCCCGGGAAAATTTGAATTCCTTTTCCTGTCTGGCCAGTTTGAATCTCATTTCCTGTTTGGACATCGTGGCGAGCTCAGCAGCACTGGCAACAATGCAGAGCTCTCCAGCAGAGGTGACCGTGCAATCTCAGAATAGAAAGAGGGCCCCAGCATGGACTGATCGGGAAGTCTTGGATTTGATCGCTGTGTGGGGCGATGAGTCCGTGCTTTCGGAGCTGTGATCGAAAAGACGGAATGCAAAGATCTACGAGAAGATCTCAAAAGCCATGACAGAGAGAGGATACAGCCGGGATGCAACGCAGTGCCGCATGAAAATCAAGGAGCTGAGACAAGGGTACCAGAAGACCAAAGAGGCAAACGGACGCTCCGGATCCCAGCCCCAGACATGCCGTTTCTACGAGTCACTGCATTCCATCCTAGGTGCGGCCGCCACCACTACCCCACCACTGACCGTGGACTCAGAGGATGGGATATTGTCGACGGCTGGTTCCTCGGAGATGTTAGCAGACGGGGAAGATGAGGAAGGAGATGAGGAGGACGAGGCAGTCGACAGCGCTTACAACGCTGATTTCCCCGACAGCCAGGATCTCTTCATCACCCTTACAGAGATCCCCTACCAACCGTCCCCAGGCGTTAACCCGGACCCTGAATCAGGGGAAGAATCAGTCGGTAAGTGTTTTAAACATGTAAACATTTATTTTGAACAGAACAGGAACATTAACAATGGGTTTTTCATGATTGGTTTGCCCTAGGCGCTCTACTTTTCAGTCCTTGCCAGTGCAGCTACTGGAAAATAAGGTCTATATGTCCGGGGATAGAGCTGAAATCCTCATGGGACATCTCCACGAAGCTCTCCTGGAGGTAATTGGAAAGCCTTTGCATGAGGTTCCTGGGGAGAGCGGCCTTATTGTGTCCTCCGTGGTAGGAAACTTTTCCGCGCCAGGCTATCATCAAGTACTCTGGTATCATTGCCTTGCAGAGCATGGCGGCATACGGCCCTGGTTTTTGCTGGCTTTCACGCAGCATGCGTTCTTTCTCTGTCTCAGAAATCCTCAGCAGAGTGATGTCGCTCATGGTGACCCGCTTAGAATTAGAGGAATGTTACTATTGGGACTGCTTGCCTGTTCCTTTACAGAACTGTAACCGGCGGTTTACAGCCACGCGGTGGAGGTGGGAGAGGGGCAGCATACAGGGATCTTTCCCGGGGACAGCCGTGAGGGGGTGGGACAGGGGCAGAGTTCATGCTTGCCGGATTGCCGGCAGCAGGAACTGGCCAACGCTAGGAGCATTGCTTTGAATGTGAAAGGAGGGCACTGCTATAATTTAAGTTTTAAGCAGCCAAAAGTCTACAGCTTACCATGTCAGCCTGCTACCCGATTTCCGCTGTCCTGCCCCGCTTGTCTGATCTCCACTGCAAGACCCCAGGCACTGAATGCGAAGGCCAAAAATTCGACCTTGTCCTGAGTGCGCATGTGATAGGTGCTGTGCATGGTCTTGTTCACAGAGAAAGACTATGTTCATTGTTCACAAAAAATTATCTTTTTGAGGAATTCACTCCCTTTTTCCCATCCCACAGCTGCGACTGTCTCCCGACCTATCCTGGCATCCCCCTCCCAGAGGCTGGCGCAGATTAGGTGGAGAAAGAAAAGGACACGGGACGACATGTTCTCAGAACTTATGGGCTGCTCCTGAGCCGAGGTGGCCCAGCAGACCCAGTGGAGGGAGAACATGTCGCAATACCATCGATCAAACATTGAACGGGAGGAGAGGTGGCGGCAGGAAGACCAGCAGGCGACTCAAACGCTGCTTGGACTAATGAGGGAGCAAACGGACACGTTCCGGCACCTTGTGGATGTTCTGCAGGACCGGAGGCAGGAGGACAGAGCCCCGCTGCAGTCTCTCTCTAACCGCCCTCCCTCGCCACAAAGTCCCATACCCCCCTCACCCAAAGTCCCAAGAAGGAGGGGCGGCAGGGGCCGTGAAAACTGTCACTCCACCCCTGCAGACTGCTCGAGTACCAGAAGGCTCTCATTCCCCAAAATTTGATAAGTCCTTTCCTTCCCGCCTCACCCAAGCCCCCGTCCCAGTTTCATCCCCTAACTGTGTAGTTGCTAATAAAAAATACGTTTCTGTTAATTACTGTTTCCATCATGTTCTTTTACAGGAGAGTGTGTTTGAAGGGTGGAAGGGGGTTGGTAATTGGAGAGGACAGTCACCTTTACCAGGGTACAGACACAGCAGCAGGTCACACACACATTGCAGTCACTAGGCACCCTGGTCAGTCTGGGAGGTGGTTTTCATGTTCTGTGTGGGGGGGCTATGTGACTTTGTGGCAGGGGAGGTCGGTTAGAGATCTTATGCAGCGGTCCTTATCCTGGATCACAGAGCCACGCAGCAGGGGATCTGTAACCGTCCTCCCCCGCCACAAGTCACATAGCCCCCACACACAGAGTCCCAAAAAGGAGGGGTGGCAGGCTCCGTTGAAACAACCAGTCCACCACTGCGGACCCCTCTAGGAGCAGGAGCCTGTCATTCCTCGAGTTTAGAAGCGTCCTTTCTATCACTACGCCCGCTCGCCACCACAGTCTGCGTCCCAGTTTCAACAGTTTACCGCAAAACCCGTAATAAAGAAAACGGGGTTCATTAACAAAGTTCCATTTATTTTATTTTTAAACGTGGTTTGGAAGGGGGGGACGGGGTGAACGGGGTATGTAGCTGGAGAGGATAGTCAACATTAACCGGGTAAAGAAACGGGGGCAGGTTCAGCTTCTCTTTAAACAAACTTAAAAGTCATTGGTTACCCTGCTCACTGTGGAACCTAGCTTTCAAAGCCTCCCGGATGCACAGCGCGTCCCGCTGGGCTCTTCTAATCGCACGGCTGTCTGGCTGGGCGTAATCAGCAGCCAGGCTATTTGCCTCAACCTCCCACCCCGCCATAAAGGTCTCCCCCTTGCTCTCACAGAGATTGTGGAGCACACAGCAAGCTGCAATAACAATGGGGATATTGGTTTCGCTGAGATCAGAGCGAGTTAATAAGCTTCTCCATCTCCCCTTGAGACGTCCAAAAGCACACTCCACCACCATTCTGCACTTGCTCAGCCAGTAGTTGAAGAATTCTTTTTCAGTGTCCAGGGCGCCAGTATAGGGCTTCATGAGCCAGGGCATTAGCGGGTAGGCTGGGTCCCCGAGGATGACTATAGGCATCTCCACATCCCCAACAGTTATTTTGTGGTCCGGGAAGTAAATACCTTCCTGCAGCCGTCTAAACAGACCAGAGTTCCTGAAAACACGAGCGTCATGAACCTTGCCCGGCCATCCGACGTTGATGTTGGTAAAACGTCCCCTATGGTCCACCAGTGCTTGCAGCACCATTGAAAAGTAGCCCTTTTGGTTAATGTACTGGCTGGCCTGGTGGTCCGGTCCCAGGATAGGGATGTGAGTTCCATCTATAGCCCCACCGCAGTTTGGGAATCCCATCGCGGCGAAGCCATCTATGATGACCTGCACGTTTCCCAGGGTCACTACCTTTGACAGCAGTAGCTCAACGATTGCGTTGGCTACTTGCATCACAGCAACCCCCACGGTAGATTTGCCCACTCCAAAGTGGTTCGCAACTGACCGGTAGCTATCTGGCGTTGCAAGCTTCCAGAGGGCTATGGCCACTCGCTTCTGGACACTCAGAGCTGCTCGCATCCGGGTGTCCTTGCGCTTCAGGGCAGGGGACAGCAACTCACAAAGTTCCAGGATCCTAAAGTTTCGCAGCCACTGTGATTCATCCCAGACCTGCAGCACTATGCGGTCCCACCAGTCCGTGCTTGTTTCCCGGGCCCAGAATCGCCGTTCCACAGCATCAACATGACCTGTTGCAACCATGATGTTCACAGCGCGGTGTCCCATGCTTTGCGAGAGGTCTGTGCCCCTCTCAGACTTAATGTCCTCATCGCGCTGCCGTAGCCTCCTCGCCCGATTTCTCAGCATCTGCCTCTGGAAAAGGTGTAAGATAAGGTGCAAGGTGTTGACAACGGCCATAACTGCAGCAATGGTTGCAGCGGGCTCCATGCTCACAGTGCTGTGGCGTCTGTGCTGTCACTGACCAGAAAAGTGCGCGAACTGATTGCCCGCCGGCGCTTTCAGGGAGGGAGGGCGGGAGTGACGGTTGGATGACGACAGTTACCCAAAACCACCCTCGACACATTTTTTTCCCCAGCAGGCACTGGGGGCTCGACCCAGAATTCCAATGGGCAGCGGGGACTGCGGGAATTGTGGGATAGCTGCCCACAGTGCACCGCTTCCAATGTCGACGCTTGCCCCGTTAGTGTGGACTCACAAAGTCGAATTACTGTCCTTAGTGTGGATACACACGTTCGACTTTGTAATATCGATTCCACATATTCGATTTAAGTAAAATCGAACTACTCTCGTAGTGTAGACATACCCTAGGTCAATGGATATAGAGTCAGAGTCAAAGGGAAAAATAAAAATCATAATACTCTGCTCTTTTAAAGCAACTTCCACTTGAGGATCTCAAAATACTTTACAATCAATAACGAAATTAGCCTCACAACATTATCTCGTGTAGATAAGTATCACCCTCATTTTACAGATGTAGAAACTGAGGCCCAGAAAGATTAGTGCCAACATTTTCCAAACTGGGAGATATATAGGTTAGCACTTAAATCTGTCCTCTGGACAGAAGTGCCTAAGACAGAAGATCTTGACAAAGATCACAGATGGAGTTGGTCCCTTGTTCAATTCACTAGGCTGTATGATCATGCAGCTGAGCTATGAACATGATTTGCCATGTTGTATGATGACCACTAAGTTGTGATAAGTATTGTGCCATCTAGCTTGATCGTTCACAGCTACATTCAAACACAGTAGCATTTTGTCATTTAGACAATTCACAGTTGAGCTTTATACTCTGAAGTTGAGCAGTGGCTCATCAGAATACCAATTCTTATTTATAAGTTGACTTACATATTTGAACAGTCATTAACCTTCAGTGGGCCCAAATCTTATATTAAGAATAAAGGGGTCTGTGTCTCAGTGAGTGTAATGTTAATACTCAATGGAATGCTTTCTAAAAAGGCCCCAGACTGGCAGCCCTCCCAGCCAGAGTCCTCTGTTTCTCCAAAGCATGAGCAGCATCAGTGCAAGCTTCCCCACACTGCCTCAGCAGTATACCCCCAACCGTTTTTTTACATAAGGATCACCTTGTGAGAATGAAAAGCTCCAGGCTCATTCAAAATGCTGACTGTCTTCTGAGATTGCCAACAAAAATGCCAGTTGTTAACATGGCATTTGTAGTTGTGGCTTTGCTCTAAACACAAGATTAAGAATCTGAGGAAATCACTTAGACACACCTGGGTTTCAAAAAAACCCTATGTTGACCAATTATACACCAACATACAAGGCCTATCTTAAAGTCACAGCATACACACAGAAATGGTAGATAAAAGACTTCAAATACTCTTTGCTGGAAGGCTACAGTGTAATACTACTTTTATTATTAAAATGTAGAATGATAACATACATTGACCAAAAACAGAGAGGAGAAAAACAGGCTACTTCCTAAAACAGTGACACAATACACAGAGCCCCCTAGCCTGCAATCAGGACCAGGAAACCCCACATAGGATTTAAAGTGACAGGTTATAATTTCACTACAGTTTTCAGTACACATTTATGCATGCCTGCTCTGTTAGATTATGGTGGCTTCTGCAACAGAAGACAGGGAGCAGGGGCGGCTCCAGGCACCAGCGCACCAAGCGCGTGCCTGGGGCGGTAAGCCGCGGGGGGCGGCCTGCCGCCGTGAGGGCAGCAGTCAGGCTGCCTTCGGCAGCATGCCTGCGGGAGGTCTGCCAGTCCCGCGGCTTCGGCGGCGGGTACGCCGAAGGCGCTGGACCGGCGGACCTCCCGCAGGCATGCTGCCAAATCCGCGTTACCAGCAGACCTCCCGCAGGCGCGCCACCGAAGGCTGCCTCACTTCCGTGCTTGGGGTGGCAAAAAACATAGAGCTGCCCCTGACAGGGAGGCCCACTCTACAGGGTTCCCAAACTACCCAATTCCTGTACAGTACAGTAGTATATCTTTGATGTCATCAATCACTTGATAGTAGAATCTGTGCTTTAACAAAACATTATTTAATAAGTAAAAGACATGAATCCTGTGATAACTGGTAAACTCTAATCTTAAACAATGCACGCTTTACTATCACTGAGGCTCTTTTCCATTATTTATAGAAGATTATTTTTGTTCCAGATTCTTGTGAGAATCCTCTTCCATAAAGAGAGGAAATTAATGAGCTATTTTTTCAGAGGCTAATTTGATTTTCATGGCACAACTGAATGAAATATCATTTATATTTAGCAGTCTTTAATCTGTGTTTACTTGGCATTTCATTTACCACAAGGGAAAGATTTTATTTCTCTGTTTACTAGGTATCTTCCTCATTTCCCAAATTTCTTAAAAAGATGTAAACCTCTACCCCGATATAATGCTGTCCTTGGGAGCCAAAAAATCTTACCGCGTTATAGGTGAAACCGCGTTATATCGAACTTGCATTGGTCCACTGGAGTGCGCAGCCCCGTCACCCTGGAGCACTGCTTTACCGCGTTATATCCAAATTCGTGTTATATTGGGTCACGTTATATCGGGGTAGAGGTGTACTTGAAAGGTCATCATCAGGTGCGTATAACATGAATGAGAGAAGCAAATGACTGCTCTTGATGATTGCAGTGGGAGTGGAGTTTGTCAGTGGAGACTCTCCTTTCCCTCTGTGAGAATGAGATCTGTGATAATGCTGGTTTTCTTACCAGTGTGTATGCTGAAGCGCCGTCTTAAATAAAAACAAACAACTTTTTGAACAGCTCTTTAACCACACATTCCCGCAGGGAAAGACAGCATTTTTCCAGGCGAAAAGTTTTTTTAAAAATCCCACTAACAAAGAATAGATTTAGAAACATATTTCAATGTGTAATCGAGGTTTGATACAGTGGTAGGTTCTTAATTGCTAGTGTGAACCAAAGGGAGTTAGTGGTGGAAGGAGGGATGGGAATGGCCTGGGACAGATCCTGCCGGGAGGAGCGGTTAGGTTGGTGTTTGGGAGGGTGCTGGGCAGGATTTGTGGAAGGCATGGCTGTGCTGTTGCGGCGTTGGAGCTGATGACAAATTACATAGGATAAAACTCCATACAGCGTGAAATTCTAGCCTAGGAGTATTGCAACAGAGAACATGATGGGTCTGGCTGTCTCACTCTTTGACCACACTTATACAGCTTGTCATGCCAGCAGAGTATTCTGGAATTGAGTGGGGTCTGGGGATCCCTCTTGTGAATGGGGTTTGTGCGGCTGAGTTAGCAAAGTGTTGGTTATGGAGCCAATGAAAGCTATGATAGCTGCTGGATGGCATGGTAATGGCTTGAGGGTTGAGTGCTAGATAGATGCTGGTGATACAGCTCCTTGCTTCTCTCTCTCTCTCCTCCCACTTCTCTACACCCTGCTTCAGGGATGATGAGGCTTAAAGGTGTGGCATTGGCTGAGCAACATACAACAGCATGGGCTCTGATCTAGGACCCAGCAGCATACCATCCAGGGTAGAGCTGCAGCACAGCAGGAAGAGTATGAGCAATTGCTTTCCTTTCAGTCCCTTTGCTCCCTATGTGTCCTTGCAGCCAATTGCTGGTAGAGAGACACTACCCCCCACCCAGCCATCCCTCTTGATGAGCTGCTTCCTAGATGTAGAAGGTTCTGTCTGTTACAGCTTTCCCCCTATTCCATTTTGTTTCTTACAGCTGTCCCCTTACTCCATTTTGTTTTTGTTCCCCTCCTGTGGCCGCCCCTCCCTGGCTGTTAAGTTGTTTACCAGGGCCACTGCCCTTCTCAAAGGGAGGGCCACTTGTGCTGTGTGCTAAGTGGGACCACTGCCCTGTTCAAAGGGTTGGTCCTGTTATCACCTTGTTAAACCTGGGCTCAGTGTAGGGTAGGCAATGTCCAGAGCTGCAAGACCTAATGTGTTTTTGAGATCCTGGGCATGAGTCATAGGCCTCATGTGCTTTTGAGTCCTGAGGTGGGAACTCACGCCTATGGTCCAGGACTGTGCCCAGGCACGTCTCTATGCTCACCTGCAGTTTTTCCCTGTATCTCCTCCCCTGTGACAGAAGGAGCCTATCAGGATTACTGGTGGGGAAACTGCCTGAGATTGCCTTTAAGAACAGGCATTTTTGAAACAAACATCAGAAAGGTTCCTGCATTGCTACCTGGTCTGATCAGCCAGGGGTTCTGGGGGGTCCTTTCTCCGCTCTCGTTTTATTTTTGAGCGTACCCCCGTTTTTAAACCCCCCCCCCACGAAGAACGAATTGCTGCCTGAGAGACCTCCTGATTATCAAGACCGTACCAAGCCCTCCTTGCTTCTTCTGATGTTGTTGCTGCTTCTGCCTTTGCTGCTGCCTTGGGGACTGGTAAGAATCCCTCTGTGAAACTTTCTATACTTTTATTACTTGAGCTGCTGGCTCTGTTTCCCCAGTACACAGACTCAAGATAAACCTTGGTCTGTGTCTTAAAACCTCTCTTAAACTCCTTGGTCTGTATCTGTACTCTGTTTCTTGCTTTGCAGCGCCTTTGCTGCTAGAAATAAGCCTGTGCCTTCCTGGACTGTATCCTGGGCTGCCAGCTTGCAGCCACCCCGCTTGCAGCCACCACTAGTTAAATCCCCCTCCCCCCTTGGAGCTGTATCCTGGGCACACACCACTCTGCCCTCTGAAACTACCTCTAGTATAAGGTGCACCCATTAGGTTAGATTTTGTCCTTTAGTCTAGATAAGTTGTAATTTCATTTTGCATAGCTGTAGTTAAGTTAGGTTTAGAAAATTGCTTGCATTGTACCCTGTAAGTTAGGCTTAAAGAATTGTTGCATTGTGTTTTGTTACTTGCTAATTTGTGTAGTTTTGGTTAAGTTAAATCATAGATAAGATTTTGCTGTGTTTTGTATAATTGTCTCTCTGCTGTTTAAACTTGCAGCTTGTCTGTTCTGTGTCTCCCTGAGTTTAAATCTCCCTCCACCACGTGCTCCTCTTCCCCCATCCCCCAACCTCACTTCTCTACCACTTTCTTTCTCTCTCTCTCTCTCTTCCTCTCTGCTGTTTAAACTTACAGCCTGTCTGCTCTCTCTCTTTCTAGCATAAAACCCCATTGGTTACCCCTTTTCTCTCTAACACACCTCACATTTTACATTTACACCACTGGGACACATTTTTACCTAAAGTTGTTGGTTATTTAACCCATTTTACCCATAACTGTTAGTTGGTTATATGCTGCTGTGACACACTCTTTACATAGAAATTGTTAGCGACCTGTTACATTTATACTTCAGTGTTAATTGGTTACCAACTGTATTGTATCCCACTGTATTGTACCCCACTATTGAAACCCCCTATCCCATTTACTAGAAGAACCCCCCCCCATCATTGTCTATTGTAAACACCCTATACACCCCATCCCATCGTATTTCATTGTTAAATTCCCACCACTTCCTTTTTCCTTTAATAAAGAAATTAATTGGCACCCCACCTGTGTGGTAATTGCTCCCCAAGATCTCATATACCTGCTGGCAGGGACAGGTTCATTCCCACAAATCATTCTCTTACCCTTACACTTACCCTCAGCAAAAGAATATCCATTTACTTTACTTTCCTGCTGTGCCTTATAGAAACAGTACTCAGTTAGGTAACTCTTCCTAATAATAAAGAACAGTAGAAAATACACCTCTACACCGATATAACGCAACCCGATATAACACGAATTCGGATATAATGCGGTAAAGCAGTGCTCCGGAAGGGCGGGGCTGCGCACTCCGGTGGATCAAAGCAAGTTTGATATAATGCGGTTTCACCTATAACGCGGCAAGATTTTTTGGCTCCCGAGGACAGCGTTATATCGAGGTAGAGGTGTATAGCCATCATCACTGCAGACAAGGCTGACTCAAATGGTTTCATAC
This sequence comes from Terrapene triunguis, assembly GCF_002925995.2. Classification (NCBI taxonomy): domain Eukaryota; kingdom Metazoa; phylum Chordata; order Testudines; family Emydidae; genus Terrapene; species Terrapene triunguis. The sequence goes on from NW_020664436.1 coordinate 41,795,316, forward strand.
TCCCTTGTGCCAGGAGACAATTTTGATGAGTTTCACAATGCAACAATGTGTAATAAATTATTTATTGTGATGTTCAATTATTTACCCCTTTGAATGTAGGGGTAGATTTTCAAAAGTACAATGGATTTGAGCACCACCTTCCGATTGACTTTCAATGGGAATTGGACACCTTAATTGCCTTTAAAAATTTCCCCTTTAGTGTTCACAAAAGGGGATGTATTGTCAGCTCTGGTGACTGGGTTTTCTGTATAAACACAGGACAAATACTACTTGGGGCAAATGGCAGGGCAAGCTTCCTCCCACTGCCCTGTCAACATACTTTATCTCTAACATGAAGGGACCTTCTTTCTGGGTGAGAGCTACTCCTATCTTCAGGGTCCATTCAGTCCTTGGCCTCTCTGGCAAGACTACATAAAGGGTAGCCAACCATGGTGATTTTTACTGCTTTTGTAATGTGTAACCCTGTTCACTGGATGCTGGATTGAAACCCAAAAATATTCTAAAGATTTTTATTAGTCAGATTACTTCTTGGGATCACAATAAAGTTTAATGCTAAAAACCAATTTAAATGCGTTGTAAGATGCATGCTTAGTATCATCACAAAATGGTCTCCCACATAGGACACAATCATTCCCAAAAGCTGCATCAGTTGCTAAATGATACCTTCCTCTCTTGAGGGCAACAAGGAAATAGCTTAGGTTTTAGACTTTAAAAAAAGCACACCGATAATGCATCTACTGGTCATGCACAGTTTCTCTATATTGATGGCACTTAGAAACAATTTGTAACAGCCCTCTAATGGCCAGGGTCGGGTAGAATTTAAAAACATAACCATGCTGACAATAATCTTAAAAATTTGACAGCTGTCAGCAAAAATAAACTGTTTTTTAACTTCTGCTTGCTACAAATTTATCTGACTCTGATTTTTTTTAAAAAAGCAAACTGCTTGAAAATAGAAATGCAATTACTCAGCAAAACAGTTTCTTATCCAGCTAAATGGGAACATTGATCTAATCACTTCAACTTCAGCATATTTATGCCGGCATGGATTGCAAAGAAAATAACTTTATATTGCAAAGCACTGAGCCCTACCAGTAGCATTTGTGCAGACACGCCATACACAGAGGAGACAGAAAGGCAGCCACTGAAGTGGAAGAGTAGATGTGGTAGGTAAAAACTAATTAGAAGAGTGCATTTTATAAATAGACAGCAGAGAAATTCACCTAGCAAATTACATGAGGAGAATATTAAAGAGCTAATAGGAAATAGCAGCAAATGAATGTTGATGTTAAGGGTCCTCCACCACCACTCAGATAATCAGGGAGATGAATATTGTTTATATTACGTTCTTTGAAAATAGAGCTTTTTCTGGTTACACAGTCGTGCTTCCAATATATCAGGTAGGCCAGATCCTGGAAGGTGCTGAGCACTTTGGACTAACAAAGCACTTAAGTAAGTGATTAACTTTAAACCTGGAGGAATCGCATTGATGTCAATGTTTGGGGCCAACATGCGGTAAAAAGGAACAAATAATTGTACTAGACACCTAAGTTACAAGATGGTCAGAACACTAATACTGTATTTTATATAAAGCTGCAGGAAAGCTTTGGTTTTCATATAAGACAGAACTGATGCTGGCAAGAAGAGGGAACTACTTTGAGGTGCTAGTCAGAACCTGACTGCCCTTTGACATGCACCTATCAGTCATCACATAGAGAACAGGTGCAAGAAAAGCCTTTTCCAGGTAGGAGATATAACACTAGGGTTACCAACTTTCTAATTGTGCAAAACCGAACACCCTTGCCCGGCTCCCTTCCCTGTGGCCCAGCCCCTGCCCCACCCCTTCTCTGAGGCTCCGCCCCACTCACTCCAGCCCCCCTCCGTCCATCGCTCACTCTCACTCACTTTCACTGGGCTAGGGCATGGGGGTTGGGTTGTGGGAGGGGGTGAGGGATCCAGCTGAGTGTGTGGGGCCCAGGGTGGGGCCAGAAATGAGGGGTTCAGGGTGCGGGAGGGGGCTCTGAGCTGGGGTTGGAGGTTGGGATGTGTGTGAGGGTGAGGGCTCTGGTTGTGGGTGTGGGCTCCAGGCTGGGGTCAAGGGATTTGGAGTGCTGGAGCAGGCTCAGAGCTCTGGCAGGGGTGCAGGAGGGGGCCAATGGGTTCAGAGTGTGGGAAGGGGCTCAGGGATGGGGCAGGAGGTTGGGGTGTTGGAGGAGGTGCAGGCTCCGGCTGGGGCCGGGGATGAGGGGTTTGGGGTGCAGGAGGGGACTCTGGGCTGGGGCCAAGGGGTTTGGAGGGTGTGAGGGGGTGCGGGCTCTGGTAGGGAGTTAGGGTGCAAGAGGGGGTTCCGACCTGGGGCGGGGGATTGGGGTGCGGGCTCCAGCCAGGCAGCGCTTACCTCAGGTGGCTCCTGATTGGTGACACAGTGGAATTAAGGCAGGCTCCCTGCCTGCCCTGACTCTGCGCTGCTCCCGGAAGCAGCTGGCATGTCTGGCCCCTAGGTGGAAGGACCAGGGGGCTCTGTGTGCCGCCCATGCCTGCAGGTGCTGCCCCCGCAGCTCCCATTGGCTGTGGTTCCCGGCTAATGGGAGCTGTGGAGGCGGTGCTGGGGCCAGAGCCGGCCTTAGGGAAAACGGCATCCTGGGCGAACTTGTACTTTGGTGCCCTCCCATCACTCCTGGCCCCCACAGGCTCCTTGGGATTCCCCACCCCCATCATCTCTGGGCCCCGCTGCCTCCCCCAGTGTTTAATTTGTATTGCAAGAGATGCCAGAGCTCAGCCCTGACACAAATTAAGCACTGGCAGGGCAGCCTGATACTTGCGGGTGCTGGCCGGGCACCCAGCTCTGAAGGCAACACCACTGCCAGCAGCAGCAGCGCAAAAGTAAGGGTGGCCTGGTATATGGTGTATTGCCACCCTGCTGCGCTGCTGCTGCGGCTTGTGGTGCCCGATGCTCGGCATGTGGCTCAAGGTGGGCTTTGCGCTGTCACACAGGGGCTACATCTTGCCAGAGCCCACGGCCCTCTTGATACTCTTTGTACACTATCTTTAGTAGAAATAAATAAAAAATAATAAAATCTGCTTACTTTCTCTAACAGACACACTCTGTGTTACTCTCTTTTAGTCAATTGTTTGTCAATTTTATGTCAATATGTCAATTGTAACATATGTGATTAAGTTTTTTTCTCTTTTATTAAGAAAGGGAATTTATTTTTCGAATTATTTTGGCATTTATGTTTACCCATCACAATCGTGTATGTGACTCACTAACATTTGACTCCATAATTGCAATTGGTATCATAGTTGGAACTGCATTTATTTTCATGCAAATTTGAAGTTATTTTACAGATATAACTAAAAATACAATTTGAAAATAAGTGACCATCATCTGCCCAGTGTCTAAAGTTATGCATTCAGCTAATGGTTTTTTAAATGGGCACTGCTAAAGTTAATACAAGGTAAAGTTACATTCTAGGAGGATGCTATTATTTGATTGTACTACTTTAAATAACAAATGACAAAGCACAATATGATCATAAAAGTAATAATGATAATTACTCCAGCCAGGACAGGTTAGGCATTTTAGAACTCACTACTCAAAGAATTAAATGTAAGCATAAGAGAGAAATAAAATTTTTAACTGGTCTGTATTTCATAAACTAAAATAACAGCACTTTGAAATAATAAAATTACTGAGAATATATGTGCATTGCAGGGAGTACCAACAAGTAACAACAACAATATAAGTATGTGTTGGGGGGTGAGTGTGAAAGAGACAGTGTGTGTGAGCTGGAGGAGTGTGTGAGAGACCGCGCGCTGCCCCTTTAAGAGAGCGGCACTCACTCACAGTAGCAGCAGCCGCCAGCAGCTTGGTGAGGCCTGTCCCCACCTCCCCTCACTCTGAAGAGATGGGGTACATGGGGGGGGGCAGGGGACACCCTGACATCAGCAGTCCCACTCCCCACTCCCTTCTTACAGGAGACAGGAAGCTTCCCGGACAGGAAGCTCCCTGGAGCAAAAGAGATGAGAAACCACAGAAAGTGCAGTGGTCAGACAATTGTGATACAGTCTTTAAAATGGCAGGTTTCAGAGTGGCAGCCATGTTAGTCTGTATCAGCAAAAAGAACAGGAGTACTTGTGGCACCTTAGAGACTAACAAATTTATTTGAGCATAAGCTTTCAACAGATGCATCCGATGAAGTGGACTTTAGCCCACAAAAGCTTATGCTCAAATAAATTTGTTAGTCTCTAAGGTGCCACAAGTACTGCTTGTTCTTTTAGTCTTTAAAATGTTGAAAGAGACTTTGTCATGAATGATCCAGTGCTCTTCAACCTGGACTTCTCCAAGAAATTTATATTTCAAGCAGATGGCCTTCCTCAGGGTTGAAAGTGGTTGTCTGTTGCCCTAAGAAAGAACAGATTGTTGTATCTTTTATGGAATCAGAGATGGGAAAGTTTTTAGAATAGGGATTTTGATTTGCTTGTTAGTCGGTTTATATTCCCTTTCACTGATTCTGGGCTGTCAGGGTTGGGTTTCAGCAGCAGATCTTTGAAATTCCTTTGTATATGACTCATCATTTCATAAGTCTCCCTGTTCTATAGAAAATTTCCTTTTCTAAGAATCCTTCTGAGTCTCCTGTTATTTTAGGTTTCTGAACTTGTTGCACTAGGAACAGAAAATCATTTTGCTGTTGAGCATCCAAGGAAATTTGAGGTTATGTTTCTTCATGAATGAATTCCTGGATTCAGGGCCGGCTCTGGCTTTTTCGCCGCCCCAGGCGAAAAAGCCTCTGGCCGCCCCCCCCCCCCCCCCC
>NW_020664436.1:41800229-41807073 GCF_002925995.2 Terrapene triunguis
CCCCCCTCCAGGTGCCGCCCCAAGCACCAGCTTGGGTGCCTGGTGCCTGGAGCCGGCCCTGCCTGGATTGATCCAAATCTACATCAAGTGCCTTACTGAATCCTCAAGGCCTGAGTATGAATCCGAAACACAAGTGTCTGACTCAGTCAATAATTGTCAGGAACCAGCGTGTGGGCAGCCTGGTCTAGCCATTACAGCTGGGCTGAGGTCTGCCCACCAGGGACGGGAGTTGCTGGGACAGAGTTGGAGGAATCGTACGGCCAGGTCCCATAAACAAAGGCCAGGGTCAGAGAGTTAGAGTCAGGCAGGGGTCGGAGGCTGGAGATCAGAGGCAGTTTACTGGGCTAGAATCAAGAGGCAGGAATTGGGGTCAAAGTCAGGTTGGAGTCAGAGACCAGAGATGAGGAGACGAGGTGAAGTCTGGCGTTGCATCAGTCCGAAGTCTATGTGGTTGCCCAGACAAATTCCTGGGGCAACCCCTTGGCCAATCAGAGGGCCACAGCATACTGTCACTTTGGGTCCCTTGGGTAATACTTCCTGTGCTGCCTACACTCCACAATGATCCCTGGCTGTGCATCTACAGGGTCGTCTCATGGCGCTGTACGAATATCAGCTGCTCCGAGCTCTGCCCAGCCAAGTTCTAGTCCCCAGGTCCTTACAATAATGGACAAGATATCATTTCCAAAGAATTAAGGCCATCCAAGTTTTTGTAATATCTGTGGTGATTTGATGGATAGTTTCCTCCCCAGATGCTGGAGATGTCAAGAGATTTTGACCCAACAGATTACAAAAATAATATTCTAGCAATAAACAATTTATTAAAAATATAGTTTGGAGATTTTTAAAACCTTGCAATGCCTTATCTACACTAATTATGAGTATATACAGTGAGAAATAGTAACCCACCAAAATATAAATGGGCCTGAACGAAAACCTGGAACCAAACACCTCTGAATTATGGAAAATTTTGTATCAGGATATGAAATTATCAGCTGGCCATTAAGCTATTTATGGACCCAATCAAAACACCAGATCTGAACACCCATGAACTATGGGAACATTTTGATCCAGATCTAAATTTACAGCTTATGTCACTCTCTAGAAAAAATAATCTGATTTATTATGTTGGATAGCAGAGAAATCTCTCATTTTTACAAAGAGATACTTTTAAGGAAAAGAGACTGAAAACAAAAAAACTTTTCTATTTAGTGATCCTACAGAGTTGTTTGGTCACTTAAGTTCAGTTTCTCGTAAATGAAGCAGTAAGGTTCAGAGTCTTCAGACAGGAAAATGAACCATTACTGATCCTGTGCTTTCTCAATACTTCGGGCTAACATTTAGCCAAGGTCTAATTTTACAATTCAGAAAGTGATGAGGGGCATGGATGGGGAGGTGGGGGGTGGGGAGGGAGAGAATATCATACTCCAGATTTTTAAACAGGTAAGGAACATTGAAATGTTCAAACAAATAAATCCCAATAATCCTGAACATGTGGATCAGACACCACTCTAGATGGAAGATTAGTGGCACTGCTGTTTGATGACTAATGCAGTAAAATAACCCTTGGCTCTTAGTTCTGTCTCACAATAACAAATGTTATAGTGCTAAATACTTCTGCCAGATGGATTGCTCAAACCTTGGAAAGCACTCCCATGCACACATATTTAATCACGACAGGACCTATTTATGGAAAAACTACATGGCACTTATAAGGGGACTTCTAGTCTCTTGCTTTTAGAAAAGCAATGGCAAGGAACACACAGATGCAGATGCTCTAAAGGGTAAATTTTTGTTCTGTTGGTCAGTAAAAAGCCTGTTATTTTCTAATAACATCATTAAAAACATTCTACACTTGAGTGTGTATTAGATGGGGTATTTGATATAGGATATGAATGAGGGCCAGTATTAACTTGCATTGGATGAAAACTGTGTGATGAATGGTGTTCTGCTGACCCAGGCAGATCAGTCTTTCCTTAGCCTGTGGTAACCTCCAAAATCAGATACTGTGTTTTTCTGCTGCTTCTATTTTACTTCCCCATTCTGCATGGCTGGGTCACCCTTGAATAATTAGATGGGTGCCAGTCATTTATTGATTCCTCACATTCTCTATGTATAGTTTTAGACTAGAGTGGGACAGATGCTGTGCTTCACTTTCTGAGAGGGATAGCACAGAAGGCATAGCAGTGGGTGAAAGGACAAAGATGGCTTCAAGCCACTTTTGTGCCACCCAGTGGTGAACTGATTTAGCCTCCCCAAAGGTACCTTGACCTCTCACTGAAAATGCTCTGTAGCCTCATTAGATAATTTCAAGAAGGGCAGTATCACATGGGGGGTAGAGACACAGTTTCTGTGGTAATTGGGGCATTTAAAACTTCATAAATTAAAAACTCTCTCTTTAATTGCACCTGGAAATGAATTGGAAGACATTGCAGATCATGGCAGGACTATCCCACAAATTACCATTGCAATCTGCATCAGATGAAGTTTGAGAGATCTCACTGAGTAGCCCTATATACAGATAGTTAATCAGATTTGTAATCCAGAGATCCTTTTGGATCCATGGGTGATGCTGGATATTCAGGTAGTGTTGCAGCAGTAGTGTGAGGTACTATCATTTGCACTTGGTCAGAAGATAAACTCTTGGATTTTGCCACAATGATCTATAAAAGCATGTCTTGTCACTTCAATTTTGGATTGAGACGCACACTATAAGTGCCCATTGGGGCAAAGGCAGAAACTATGACTCCTCTTCGGTCCTACAAAAATTGCCCCAAACACACCAGTCACAAGTAAGAGCCAGTGGAGGAATGCAAAGAGAGGGGTAACAAGGTCAAAGCAACAGGCTAGGACTATGATCTTTGCACAGCATTCTGAATGGATATGAGCAGGGCAAGATTGCATTTGACAAGATCAGAGAAAAGGATGTTTCAGAAACTGAGACGTGAGGTGATGAGAGCCTGGCTGAGAATATTAGTTGCGTGGATGGATAGGAAATGCTGTATCTTAGACGTGTTATTCTGAAAGAATCTGCAAAATTTAGACATAACCCGAATGTGAAGGCCTAGATGGAGGTTTGAGTCAGAGATGACATCCACGTTATGGTCTAAGTCACAGGGAAGGTGGTGACACAGCAGGGACAAACGGCGTGGGAGGCGAGAGATTAAGAACTCTGCTTTAGCTATGTCAATCTTGGCTAGATAGATACTCACAAGATGTCAGAGACAAGAGACAGGCTGAGATTTTAGTTTGGACAGATGGAGACAAGTTTGCAGATGAGATTACTCAGAAATAGGGAGTAGCGAAGGGGAGCAGGGACTGAGCCATGTAGAACCGCCACAGAAAGCTGGGGCAGAGTATAACACAGGCCATAGAACTTCTCCAAAATAATTCTTCGAGCATATCTTTTAGAAAAGCATCCAATCTTAATTTAAAAATGGTCCATGATGGGGAATCCACTGCAACCCTTGGTAAGTTGTTCCAATGGTTAATTACTCTCACTGTTAAAAAATTTCCAGTATGAATTTGTCTAGCTTCAACTTCCAGCCACTGGATCATATTATACCTTTCTCAGCTAGATTGAAGAGCCCATTATTAAATATTTGTTCCCCAGGTACAAATTTACAGACAGTAATCAAGTAACACCTTAACCTTTTCTTAGTTAAACTAAACAGATTGAGCTCTTAGAGCAGTGGTGGGCAACCTGCGTCCCAACAGGGTAATGTGATTGCGGGCTGCGAGACATTTTGCTGACGTTGACTGTCCACAGGCATGCCCCCCCCCCCCCGCAGCTCCTAGTGGCCACGGTTTGCCGTTCCCGGCCAATGGGGGGTGCGGGAAGCGGATCGCATTAGCTCTTTTGCATTACAGGGGGAGTTCATTTTCAGCTGATTATCCACCACAACCCCAAGTCTTTTTCAGAGTCACTGCTTCCTAGAATAGAGTCCTCAATCCTGTAAGTATGGCTTATGTTCTTTGTTCCTAGATATATATATTTACATTTAGTCTAATTAAAACACATACTGTTTGCTTGTGCCTAGCTTACTGTATAAGTGAACCTGTCCTCTTCATTATCTTCCTTGAACCCAGGGTACTAATATTACCCAAGCCTGGCTGTCTAGGAACTCCTCAGCTTCTCTGACTCTCAGTAGCATCTCTACTTGCCCCTCCAATCCAAGAAAATTTTCCTTCACCACAGCCACCAACCTGCAGTTCATGACCAGGAAGTCCCTTCTGACTTCCAGCAGCAAAGAAAACATGGCACATCAGTTGTAGACCACCACCCTTGTTCCATTGCTGGCCATCTTGAAATCACACATAGAGCTGAACCTGGAAGGAAAGGCTCTCACATTCCCTCTCTCAACTCAACTCTGAAACTCTCCTGTTAGCTGTCTCTGTTTGCAGCTCTCAAGTTTGCCTAGCAAATGACTTTTTAGCTCCTTAGCTCCACCCCTCACCACCAAGGAGCAATTAACCACTCAGAGACTTCAAGCAGCAGGGCCCATCAAAGCTGCAAGTGTTAGAGCCTTGCAAGCTTTACCAAGGCTCTAACAAACAGACCTATCTCAGCTGCTTACTCAGGGATCTATGGCCCCACTATGCATACCTTACACAGGGAACAAACAAACATACAGTCTGACCAAATGTAGCACTCACCAAGACCTGCTATCTCCAAGCATGGAGTCTTGAGCTACACCCTCCAAAACTCCCCTGTTCGTGGCAGAGATGGAGAGGATCCTCTGACGGCCATGCTGAAGTTGAAGTTAGACAGCTAGGAGGGGAACTGGAGGTGGACAGAATCACAGAAGCTAAGGAATCAAAAGCTTTCAAGAAGAGGAGTATGGTTGATGGTGGCTGACAGGTCAGGTAGTATCAGGATGGAATATTAGTTCAGGGATTTGGTGAGGGAAAGATTGTTAGTGACTTTGTGTAGTTTCAGTGTAGTGCAAAGGGCAAAGGCCAGATTGGGGAGGAACTCCAGACAATGATTGTAGACAGTATGTTCTATGAACATAGAGATGAAAAGGAGATGATACAGTGGATGGGGAGGTGAGTGAGGTTTTTTTTAAGGTGGGAGACATTAACACGTGCTTGGATTGTGAGGGGAAAAAATCAGAGGAGAGGGCGGTAAAGGAGGGGATGAGAGTGGTCACAATGGAGAGCAGGAGATGGGATGAGGCCACTGGGGCAAATGGAGGGGGTAAAGAAGGAGAGCAAATGAGAAATTTGTATCTGTGACAGGGGAGAAGTATGCATGTATTTGTCTTTCAAAATACAGAGCACTATGGAAGAGTAGGATGTGCAGAATGATTAAATAAATACTACTAGAACCCAGAATGGATAATTACTACAAGATACCTGCTAGGTTTTCTAGCAGTACCAGACAAATAATGGTTTAATATTAGCTTTGTTTCTCAATTCAGAGCAGCTCACTAATACACACAAAACACTGTAACATACTAGTACCTTTTTGCCTGGTGAAAATGGCAGCATTTAAAAAAAATTCTTATAATTTGGTGAAGGAATCCTGTATCATATTATGGAAGATAAATAAAAGGAACAAGTAAAAAAAAAACAAACAACAAGACGAAGAAACATTACTTCCCCTCATAGCCTGCTGGTTTCTAAACCACATCCTTCTCAGAGCAGAAAAAATTGATAGTGGCTTTAGCATGACAGGAAACAGCAAAGTAATTTTTCTGGCATCCAGTCTATTTGCATGACTGACAGAGTTATTATCTGACTTATAGTGAAACAATAACAATATGAAAGAGCTTTTAGGAAATCAATATTTTGTGAAATAGACACTACCAGCCAGGAGCAGAATCAAGGAAGTGATAGTTTATAATTAAATTAATCAAATGTGCATACCAGAAGAGGGGAAAGTATCCAGGAGTACCTGGGTATGTGCCACAATATTGCACCTAGTTATTTAGCAAAGTAGCAGAAAGCATTAAAAATGAGACTTCACACTTAACACGTACAGATTACTAAAATGTAATATTGGCTCATCTGGAGATACCTAATGTAAATAGGATACAGTGAAAGGTTCTTTGCAGAGCTATGTGAAATGGCCTCTTTGCCATGTGACAAATGCTAAAGAATCACAGAGTTACTTTCCAAAAGTGTAAAATGCATTTTATTAGAAGAAAGTAAATAGAATTGTTCCTAAAGCTTCTCTCAGTATCCCTCTGCTTCACTGAGTGCTATGCCTGAAACCTTCCCCCAATTCCCACTCTGCCCAGCTTCCTGTTATAGTTTTAAAGAAATAAATCCTCATTCAGTGAGAATCAAAATTACTGTGAACTACTGCACACAAATTTTCAATCAGTGGGATTTTATTTCAACTTTTGAGTCTGGGTAAATTTTTTCATCAAAAAGTAGATTTTTTTTTTAATTTATTTTTTTTGGTGTAACTGGAAAGTCTTACTTTTCTAGAAGCCAAGATTTGCCTGTTGGTTTGGAGGGCCATTACAAAAGAATATATGATTCAAGTCACATGGTATGATAGGTCTTCTGATTGGTAGGTCCTATCCCATTCAAATAGGAAGGTCAGAAATTTGGTCAAGTGTTACAGAAGAGGCTCTGTTTAGCAGAGTGCTGATTCCAGTCCACAAAAGAAAAGCCCCAGATATTATTGTAAGTAGAGCTAGTAGCACCACCTATAGATAAACTTTGCCCAACACTTCCCATTTTTCTAGTTGCTTATACTGTCAAATATTAACTGTTTGGGCTGTCATTCCTATGGTGGGTGTCATAACTATAAAGGGAAGGGTAACAGCCCTCCTGTGTACAATACTATAAAATCCCTCCTGGCCAGAGACTCCAAAATCCTTTTACCTGTAAA
>NW_020664436.1:41807473-41817861 GCF_002925995.2 Terrapene triunguis
CGAAGAAGTGGGCTGTAGCCCACGAAAGCTTATGCTCTAATAAATTTGTTAGTCTCAAGGTGCCACAAGTACTCCTGTTCTTTTTGCGGATACAGACTAACACGGCTGCTACTCTGAAACCAGTTAATGAGCAGCTATTCAATAATTTGTTTTCTCCTCATTGTTCAGTGTGTAGCTCCATGCCTTATTTATTGCACACTGTACAAACCCTGCTCTGATAGCCATTAATTGCCTCATGAGCTTTTCGATAGTGTTCATCACGGTAGCATGTGAGTGCTTCACAAAAGTTAATTAATTTATCTTTGCTGCACCCCTGTGTAGTGAGGGTTATTATTATCCCCATTATAGTGGCGGGGAATGGCAGCAAGGCAAAATAAAGGTCAAAAGTGTCCATTAATGTTGAGTGTCCAGTTTGAGACACCTAGGGCCTGATTTTTCAGCTTAGTTAGCATTGTATAGCACTTTACATCTTCAAAGCACAGCTTTCATTGACTTCAGTCGCAGCTGTCAGTGCTCAGTCCCAGAGACTCAACTTTCATAAAATCATAGAGTTTAAGGCCAGAAGGGACCATTACATCATCTAATCTGACCTCCTGTGTATCCCAGGCCATTAAATTTCACCCCAATGTTCAGCCCAGTGACTTCAGTTAAACTAAAGCATTTCAGTCCTCAGGATACTAAATTGTTGTGAGTCAGAGAACAGGAGAGACCCAGGTGCCACCAATGCTCAATGCCCCTCTGATGGCAGGTGATTGATTAGGTGAGAAATACCTAGATGATCCTAACAGGCAATCTACATCCCCTGTTGCAGAGAAAGGCAACAAACAAAATAAAAAACCCACAGTCCCTGCCAATCTGACCTGGGAGAAAATTCCTTCCTGACTCCATATTTGGCAATCATTATGACCTCTGAGCAGCTGAGCAAGACACAGCAGCCAGCTAGCTAAGCGATGGCGTTCTTTGTACCACCTCACAGCAGTCTGATCTTTCAGAAGAAAGCAAAAAAAGAGCCACAGATTACAATTTTGCATCAGGGAAAAAGTTCCCTCCTGAGCCACGCACTCATAAAATGCACAATTAGTGGCCACCTGTGAAAATTTTGGTTTAGGGAACTCTGTGGCAGAAGCAGGGATAGAATCCAATTCCCCAGGGTAACATTAAATTGCTTGAACCACAAAGCCATTCTTTCTCCTCCTGCAATCCCCTGCCTCCTTCACTACATACCTTCCGACTTGCAGAACAAATGAGGCAGGCAGCTTCCTTCACTATGCAAAAACTTTCTTCACTCTTACAAGTCTGATTCATCCCCAGAGCTGGTCCATTGTATGCACAGAATGAGGCGGCGGGGGGGGGGGGGGGGGGGTTGTGTGAAAAACATATGTGATCATGTAATGACAAACTGCATCATAATATACACACACAAGGAGTTGGCCAATTAAGATTGCATAGGCAAACTTAATGCTGGCATTTCCTCACTCTTGAGTGCTTGACTTTGTAGCCTTGGTGTTCTTTTAACATGTTTTTAATAATATATATTTTTAGAGTCAAACACAGAAAATCTTGTCTTTGTATAAGCAGGTGGAGATAGACAGGAGGAGAGCTTGGGGTGCTTAGTTTTCATTTGGCACCACTGCTATCTCCACTAGTAGTAATTCCATCTCTGAGTAGTATATTATTTGACTACACGACACATTTTGCTGACTGTCAATTAGACCACAAAAATACAGAAGCACCAGGCCTAAGGAATTTTCATTCATAAGTGACAATGTTTCTGGCTTTTTAACTAGTAATTCCATTTCTAAGTGTTCTTTTCTGGTTATGAAACTGATACTTGCGTAGCCTAGTACCTGGGAAAAATATTGAAGATGGTCAGCAGCAACAATGGCTTCCTCTTATGTAATAATCCCCCTTCTCAAAACACACACACACACACACACACGAAAGAGGCAGCATTTTTAAGGGACATAGCTGTACTTGGGTTGATGTGGAAAGGCACGGAGAGATTACAGAAAAAAGTCCACAGGCTGAGGCCACCTAGCGTCCTCATTATGTAATAATATCTGTTTATTTTAGGTTTATTTCTCTTATATCCAGTAGATGGCAATCCTGTACTTGGCCAATACAGCTATGTGAAGAAAATTGTCTTACTACAAGTCCACAGGGACTTGGGTTATCCATAGAAAGCACAATATAGGACTCAAGGCCTATCCATGTGGATCATTTTAATAATGTGTTTTATTATACTGTGCTAACAAGTGGTTAGTTTCAGGTAACTCCAGAACAGGTAAGGATCAAGACACCATTGTGTATGTGGCAGCAGTTCAGACACTTTGAAGATTTGTTTGTTTGAAAATATGCTAACTTGTTAGGGTAACACACTCTTAAATAGCCTTACTTGAAGCTTCACTAATAGGTTTGAATTTCTGTGCATATTTCATCCAAGTTATTAGTCCCAATTCTGCTCTCAGTTACAATGGTACAGATCCACCTTCATGGTGTATTCAAACTGGCAGATGCCTTATGCAGTACTCTTTGTACTTTTAAATCTTTATTCCAGATTGTGGCTGTATGTCTGATCCTATATATAGGACACAATTTAGACTGGGCCACCAGGACTTTGGGTCCTCTGGGAGCAAGGAGGAATTGTGCTTCCAAGGGCTGTCTCTGAGGTACACTGATTTCTGGTGTTATTCTGCTTGTTCAGGATTGTGCCTAAATGCACAAGCTAGTCCCATAAAATCAGACAGGACTAAATCCCACTTCTGCAGTTTGTCTTGGTAAAATGTGTGGAAATATCTATTCTGAGAATGAGGTTTGTTCAAAGAAAATATTCCATATTTAACTTCTTCCCCACTGATACTCTCCACATTCAGATCTTCAGAGTGGTAGCCGTGTTAGTCTGTATCAGCAAAAAGAATGAGGAGTACTTTTGGCACCTTAGAGACTAACAAATTTATTTGGGCATAAGCTTTTGTGGGCTAAAACCCACTCAAGATCCATAAACCTGGAAATCCTGGATGCCCCATCATCTCAGGCACTGGCACCCTGACAGCAGGATTGTCTGGCTATGTAGACTCTCTCCTCAGGCCCTACCCTGCCAGCACTCCTAGCTATCTTTGAGACACCACTGACTTCCTGAGGAAACTACAATCCATTGGTGATCTTCCAGAAAACACCATCCTGGCCACTCTGGATGTAGAAGCCCTCTACACCAACATTCCACACAAAGCTGGACTACAAGCCGTCAGGAACAGTATCCCCGATAATGTCATGGCAAACCTGGTGGCTGAACTTTGTCCTCACCCACAACTATTTCACATTTGGGGACAATGTATACTTTCAAGTCAGGGGCACTGCTATGGGTACCCACATGGCCCCACAGTATGCCAACATTCTTATGGCTGACTTAGAACGCTTCCTCAGCTCTCGTCCCCTAACACCCGTACTCTACTTGTGCTACATTGATGACATCTTCATCATCTGGACCCATGGAAAAGAAGCCCTTGAGGAATTCCACCATGATTTCAACAATTCCCGTCCCACCATCAACCTCAGCCTAGACCAGTCTACACAAGAGATCCACTTCCTGGACACTACAGTGCTAATAAGCGATGGTCACATAAACACCACCCTATACCGGAAACCTACTGACCGCTATACTTACCTACATGCCTCCAGCTTTCATCTAGACCACATCACACAATCCATTGTCTACAGCCAAGCTCTAAGATACAACCACATTTGTTCCAATCCCTCAGACAGAGACAAACACCTACAAGATCTCTATCAAGCATTCTTAAAACTACAATACCCACCTGCTGTAGTGAAGAAACAGATTGACAGAGCCAGAAGAATACCCAGAAGTCACCTACTCCAGGACAGGCCCAACAAAGAAAGTAACAGAACGCCACTAGCCATCACCTTCAGCCCCCAACTAAACCTCTCCAGCGCCTCATCAAGGATCTACAACCTATCCTGAAGGATGATCCCTCACTCTCACAGATCTTGGGAGACAGGCCAGTCCTTGCTTATAGACAGCCCCCCAACCTGAAGCAAATACTTACCAGCAACCACACACCACACAACAAAAACACTAACCCAGGAACCTATCCTTGCAACAAAGCCCGTTGCCAACTCTGTCCACATATCTATTCAAGCGACACCATCATAGGATCTAATCACATCAGCCACACCATCAGAGGCTCGTTCACCTGAACATCTACCAATTTGATAAATGCCATCATGTGCCAGCAATGCCCCTCTGCCATGTACATTGGCCAAACCGGACAGTCTCTACGCAAAAGAATAAATGGACACAAATCAGTCATCAAGAATTATAACATTCAAAAACCAGTCGGAGAACACTTCAACCTCCCGGGTCACTCAATTACAGACCTACAAGTCACAATTCTTCAACAAAAAAACTTCAAAAACAGACTCCAACGAGAAACTGCAGAACTGGAATTAATTTGCAAACTGGATACCATTAAATTAGGCTTGAATAAAGACTGGGAGTGGATGGGTTATTACACAAATTAAAAGCTATTTCCCCATGCTAATTTTTCTCCTACTGTTACTCACACCTTTTTGTCAACTGTTTGAAATGGGCCATCCTGATTATCACTACAAAAGTTTTTTTTCTCCTGCTGATAATAGCCCACCTTAATTGATTAGTCTCGTTAGAGTTCGTATGGCAACACCTATTTTTTCATGTTCTCTGTGTGTATATATCTTCCTACTGTATTTTCCACTGCATGCATCCAATGAAGTGGGTTTTAGCCTACAAAAGCTTCCACAAGTACTCCTCGTTCATTTTATTCAGATCTTGTGACCTTCATTTAAGAAAGTATCAAAATTAGTTAACTACTCTGTTTTTTCACCCCTTTGAGATTAGTAAAATCTCAAATTCCACCATCTACAGAATTTTACTAATCTAATAATTCCAGGGGTGAAATCCTGGCCCATGAAAGTCAATGGGAGTATCATGATTGTATCGGTCATTTCCTAGGTTACTCATGAATCCTTAATGCTGGTGTTTCCTAACTTTTGCATGCTTGAGTTTGCAACCTTAATAATCTTTTAACATAGTAGTTGTGTGTTTATTTAATTTATATATATATATATATAATGTCTCTTCTGGAACTTAAAGTCTATCAGCCATCTGGAGCATCAGAGGATACAATTTAGGCCAAAAAGCAGTTGTGATTTGTGGAAGGAGACTCATGGAATTGAATGAGTTCTCCCAGACATAGGTTGCAGCACTCAAACCTCGTTTGCTATTTACAAAAACAGACAACATACAGGTCACTACACATTCAGTGGGCTTTTTGTCCGCATAGATATTGGTCACCAACATAGTCTTTAAGAATTTTTTACAGTTTCCTAGTCTCCATTCTGACTCTTACAAGTCAGTCTTAGTGGTTCAGTGCCCCATCGAAGTTGGCCTTTAGGATGACTGCCCTGCTCACCCACCCCAGAACTGGCCTTCAGTGCTGGCCTAGGCTCATTGTCCCTGACCTCTTGGTGCACTGGGCTTTTACCTTACCTATTTCCATTTGGATTTCACATTTGTACTTTGACTCTTATGAAATATATAAACACACAAAATATACAATTATACAATAATACGAGACTCTTTTAATGTATATAGTTCTATTCTCAGGATCTTATAAACTTCCAGACTCAGTAGGGGAAAGAAACCCTTTAAGATTTTTATCAGACTGCTCCAAAGTGCTATATCCTTGTTTCCTCTGAGGTCAATGAAGACTACTTGGTTTAGTAACATATGATTTTAGTTCTATACTTTGCCACATAGCTGGTAAGTTTTAGGTAGGCCCTAACTAAATATATACAATATATAGCAAATCATCTTTATGAATATACAGTAATTCAGTACACCGTTAATGAAAGAAATTCTGGCAAATGTCATTAAAATAGATTTGAATTTCGGTTGACACTTAACTCACCTCTCTCCAAGTCCAAATGTGTTTTGCATGCTGTTTTTATTCTGTACATACATTTGGTTAGAAGTTGCATTTAGTTGGCAGTATGTTCTGAAAGCATCTTTCACAGGTCAATAAAGAGGCAAAAAGGCCTTTTCAAATATTTGACATTTTCATAACAGGGATTAACAGCAGCAGCAGCATTTACAGAACACTTTACATTTTCATAGCACTGTAGAAACATTAATTAATGTTAAAAGGACACCAAGGGTATATCTACATAGCAGAAAAAAATGACAACCCGGTGGCAGAATGTCCCAGAGGCCCGGTAAACTGACTCATGCTCATGGGGATCACACTACGGGGTTAAAAACAGGCATGTAGACATTCAGACTCAGTCTGGAGCCTGCGATCTGAGCCCCTTCTCCCCTTGCTGGGTCTCAGGCTCCAGTCAATTAACCTGGGCTCACTGCCATGGTGGTTTTGTTTTGTTTTTTGGCTGGGTAGACATACCCTAAGGTTGCAAAGTCAAACTCTCAGGAGTTAGGAAATGCCAGAATTAAGTTGCCTGGGCAAGCTTAACTCAGCAGTGTTTGTATAATATTTTTGGACTCAGAGGGACTGGGGGGGGGAGGGGGACACCAAAATTTGCATAGAATGAAGATAACCTGTGCTATGTGGCTGTATTTCTATTTTACACTGTTCAAACATTTTGATACTTTTGGAAGTCAATGAGCAATTAGCCAACAAACAAAGTGTCAAGTTGCTGATTTTTAAAGTAACATTAGTTTAAGATCTCCACTGACTTCTGAAAATAGTATCAATTTCTCCTGCAATTTTCTTTCTATTAAGAAGGTTTTATTCCATATCTCTGGGTAATCATACATCCTAGGGGGTTGCCTTAATGCCTTTGGGTTGTATACATAATATATCACTATAAAGGTGTTAGATCTTAAATCTGTTAGTGAGTTGCTGCTTGCTTGCTGGAGTTTTAAGATTCAGCAAGAAAATGGATGTGACATAGCAAGGCACAATCCAGATGGAGTAGCTGTGTCACCCCTGTCCTGCAACCTAGGGTACCTTACAGTGCTTTGCTGAAGTAGCTCCTGCTTGAGCTGCTCACAAACAGCATGCAAGCCACACCCTGCGTGTCTGCGTGTCATTGCAGCATGCCAGCCACACCTGGGTTACACTGTGACTCTCACCAGCCTCGGTTATATTGCAGGGTGACCCCCAACTCACCCCCAATCCCAGTTTGCCCCCAGAAACGTGTGTCCAGTACTGCACAGCCCTCTCCTAGACCATACAAAATATATTAAATGTTATTCCTTAAAGGGAATAATATGCCAGCTCATTGTCTCAAATAGTTATTCAGACACTTCAGTTTAAACGGTAAAATAAGTTTGTTAACTACAGAGAGAGAGATTTTAAGTGAGTACAAATGATGCATAAAAATCAGAAATGATTATGAGAAAAATAAAGATAAGACATTTACTAAAACCTAACAAACTATATCAGATTAAAGCAAAGTTTCTCACCACATGCTTTCAGCTATCTTACTGATGGACTCCTGTAGGTCAGCCCCCACCACCAGGATCCAATGAATGCTTCCTTTTTCACTTCTGGTGCAGTGAATGCAATGCTCAGGCAGAGAAAGATGCCTTGGGGTGTTTGTCCCTCCTTTTTATAGGTTCAGTCCCTCTCTTGAAAAACATTTCCAGCTTGGCTCTAAGACAGAAAAAGTCTATGCAGAAGGATGTTCCCTGCCGGCTTTTTCTCACTTGAGCTTTCTTCCTGCCTGATGACAGTTTACTGCTTAAATGCAAACTGAGCAGAGCACATGTTCCTTTGTTTGCGAGAGACCTGTTCGCCATCCTCAGTTTGGACAGGGCTATAGGATTTGGAACATATGTTAACACCATAGAGGGAAATCTTATAACTTTACATACAATGTTGCCACACATATTTTATCAGGATGATACTGACCAGCAAATTAGGAGCTTTCACATGATACCTTACAAGACATGCCTTGTACAGAAATTATTACAATAGGGTGTAGGATATGAACACGGGCATATTCTGTCACTCTGTGATATGTTTGATAAAACTAACAAGCCAGACCATATGCCCATTGGCTTCAATGGGAGCAGAATGGGGCCTAAAGCTGTTCCGACTGGGGTACAGGCACATCCTACTAAGAGTAGAGAGCTAGAAGTAGCAGTCTTAGTTCTATGTACTAGTACTTAGTACTTTGTTGTCTTAAATGGGACAATTTTATATTTCCTATAGCAGGAGGTTTACATCTCACCAAAAAAGCCCTAATGGCCTCCTGGGTGTCTAGAAGCAATCAGAGATATTATCTATAGTTCTCAACTGCAGTTCCTTAAAGTAAGGCCTCCATACTTAATGGCTGCAGAATTGCCATCTGGCTGGATCCTTGGAGAACTTGACATGCAACGCTCACAGCAGCATCAGCAGAGCACATTAAGCCTTAACAGGCTTATTGAACATTAAAGAATGAATCGAATTACAGGGTAACCTACAACTGAAACCCTAAAATAATTAATGATGAAAGAGGTGGAGATAGAAAAACCCATGAGGTCACCTTGACTATTCTGTTGTCAGGATTCAGCCCACAGAATACTTCCTATGGCTGTTTTTCAGAAGTGCTGTTCACCCTTACACCCGAAAGTAAGTAGGAGCTGCAGGTACTCAGTCCCTCATGAATGTCTTGTCCAGGCTGTATTAAATGTCCTGAGCAATGGGGCTTCCAGCACTTTCCTGTGCAGATTATTGCACAATATAGTAGCTCCTACTGTCAGGAAGTTTTCCTAATCTATAGCCTAAATATTCCTTTTCGTAACTTCTTCCTCTACCTCTGAGCAGATCCATTTCTGAACAACTGTCTCAGAGAACCTCTTCATCACACCCATGGGGTTGTACCTGCCTAGTCTGCCACAGGTATACAATTTAGACTTTGAAACCTCCCTGTTCCTAGAAGGCAGAGTAAGTAGCCTGATCTATAGCTTATGTAATAATTATATTGATTACTTAAGAATGCCCAGTTATCACTTTGGGGGTTGATAGGTTCTTGTCCCAAGATCAGGCCCAATACAATTAAAATACTAGATAGTTGGAGACCCCAATGTGCACGGTTGCAACACTCACACTATAGGAACTCTTCAACATTTACAATTTATTAATACATTTAGCAAAATCACAAACTCTAACTCAGGAAAGTAGATAGAGATAATACAGAATGGTACATCTGAACATCCATATACTCACACCATCTCTTGTAGGACAACCTGAAATGTTATCCACCATCACCTTCCTCCTCATCACCAGTGTCATCATTCTGGCACCTCCCAAGGGCTACATCTCTCTCTCTCCTATTGTCCATAGGCTGGGATACAACTTTTATAATATGTTACACTGACACCACTGTATCTAATACATATTCAATAGGGGTTTTCCCCCTTTTTCTTTATTTGTGTTTCCTCATCCTACTAATGTTGAGGAATGGGCTCTCCCCTGACATCTAGTGATGAGCTGTGGAAGAGGACTTCAGAAACTGATCTCGTTTGCATGGGCACACCCACCC
Organism: Terrapene triunguis; assembly: GCF_002925995.2. Lineage (NCBI taxonomy): Eukaryota > Metazoa > Chordata > Testudines > Emydidae > Terrapene > Terrapene triunguis. The sequence continues at coordinate 41,817,020 of NW_020664436.1, forward strand.
TGCCTAGGTGCTCAGCATGATGGGATTGCTTGCCCAAATGATCACTTTTGGCTAGTGGTGGATCCCCATTCTCCTTGTTATTGAGGCAGGAGTAATAAAGGGTTGTTATATCCTTGTTGTGTGAATCCCGGGCAGAAGAACTGTATTTGGCCTACCATGATTGAGGGACTCACCCTCAACTAAATGGCACTCGCTAGGCAGGGGACATGGGTTCCAAAGCCCAGTGAGTTGAGAGAGAGGGTGGGGATGGGTATTTGTATGTGGTGATGTGGATCCTGCATAAGGGCCCCAGACACCATTTGATCCTTCCTCTCTTTATGGTGTAATAACAGAGCTGATTAAGACTCACTTGAGAGTCTTGTTACCCACTGCAGAGCTGAAATCATTGATACCTAGGTTTAACCATTAGACATGCCCTGGAACAGGGTCTCTGATGTAAGAAACTGCCCAGTGTGCACCAGCAGTGAGGCTCTCCCACTAACAGCTGAAATTACTGAGAGCTGTATTAAGTGGTAGAACCTGAAAATATCCTGGCAGATCAGCGATCGACTGGCAGGGCAGCTGACAAGGCGGCCGGTGGAGAAGTGTGGTGATCGACCACAGAAGGGCAGCTGTCAGGGAGGATTGAATTGGAGCAGAGCCTGGCGGAGAGGTGCAGCGATCGGCTGGCAGGGCGACCAGAAGACAAGAGCAGAGCACTAATCGGCTGGCAGAGCGGCCAGCAGAGAGGAGAAGAGCATCGATTGGCTGGTAGGGCAGCCGGCAGAGAGGAGCGGAGCACTGATCAGCCAGCAGGGTGGCCGGCAGAGAGGAGCGGAGCACTGATCAGCCAGCAGGGTGGC
>NW_020664436.1:41817871-41852487 GCF_002925995.2 Terrapene triunguis
GGCGAAGAGGAGTGGAGCGCCGATTGGCTGGTAGGGCAGCTGGTGAAAAGGAGCGGCGAGCGAGTGCCCGGGCAGCGGAGCAAGTAAGGTGTCTTCTTACCTCCCCTCCCCTCACGGTTGGAGGTGAACTCTGTAGCTGCACCTCTGAACTCTGGGTCTGCACTGACCAAGGACAACGGTGAGCGTGGTGCAGAGAAGGGGCGGGCATGTTAAAGGGACTTTTGGTTGCTAGACTTGAGAATCTGAGAGGAAAAGGACACTGCCCAACTTACTTGGGGATGGGACTTTTGCTCATGGTTTATGTTTATGACCCCTGTTTGTGGTGTTTTCCCAGTTTAATGCTGGGTTACTTCCCTCCTTTTTAATAAAAGTTGCTTCGCTACATTCAGACTCTGTGCTTGTGGGAGGGGAAGTATTGCCTCTTAGAGGCACCCAGAGGGTGGTGTGTAATTGTTCCAGGTCACTGGGTGGGAGGGGGCGAGCCGCTTTTGTGTTGTATGGTTGAAAAGGAACCCCTAGATACTGAACCCGGCCCTTCTTGCTGCCAACTCTAACTAGAAGAAGGGTTACATATAGATTAGTATATTAATACATGTAAGTACCATTTCAGCTCATGATTGTACCCGTCACCCCTTGCTTAAGCGGATTTGCGGTTATTACTTCTATGTTCCTTGCGGTAATACTTACTGGAACATTCTAATGCCTACCATTGAGCAAGCTCTTCTTAGGTCCCAAAATCTAAAGGTAACTGTTAATCTATGCCAAGGGTTATGGCCTACATAACCACACATATGCTTCAACTATCTTACAGGATACAGGCCTATAGATTTCCTGTGTTTCTGCTGAATATAATGAAAGCAGCTAAATATAAATATAATAAAGGCAAGCTAGCCCTATGGGCTACAAGTACACCTGCATTTATGAAATCCATTATCGCTACTGCCACCAATTTTACTCTGATTGGACCACTCAGGCCTGCTAAGCCTCCTGGCCTCTATGAGGCTTCGCTTCCACTCCTACAATAACATTTTCTCTCCCCTCCCCCATCCTTATTATCTTCTCAGGCTACTCCAAGTGCTATTGGTCAGTGCCTCTTCCTGATATGCTTCTACCATGGCCAAGCTGAGTGAAATCAAGGGAGTGCTTTTTTTTTTTTTTTCTTTTTTTCTTTTTAATGCTTGAGTTCCCTGGAATGATGTTTGGTGCCCTGCTACAATGGTGTCATTCAGACACAACAAGGCACACAAATGAGAGTAGGCACCCAGCAGTCAGAAGGTAATCATTGCTTCCATGCATTAGCGGGGTGGACAGAGATGAGGAACACCATGGAGATGCCAAGAAAATAAAGGGAGGAAAAGCAAATCAAGAGAAACAAAAAACAACCCAAAATCTCCCTCCAGTCTCATGCAAGCCTCTGACTGGAACCTGACAGTTCTTCTTAGGTCAATCAAGACATGGGCGATGCTGATGCAAATGAAGTAAACATGTATGATTGTGACCCTGGAATCTCACTAACTTCTGCTGTACATTTCCATTCTTACTTCATCCTGCTTCTCCAGTTCTTCTTCAAGTCTTGGTGTCAAATGCTTCCAGCAGAGCAAAAGCACCTTACCCAAAAGTAGAGAATGAATCTGATTTGAGTACTTTTCTACTTCACCTGCTCTAGAATTCCTTTCCCCTTGGAGTAATTTAACTTCATGGAAACAGTTGAAATGCTTAGAAAAGTAGAAAAACATTGGGGGGAAAATAGAATTTTGTCCATCTACCCCCAAGTCTGTGTCACCTTCCAGTGCCTCTTATTTTTCAGCCATCGCCGTCTTCCCCAGTAGTGAATGAAGGATTTTGCAATGGGCATGTGTGGGACCACAATACATATAAGTAACATTAGACAAATAAAAGTTATGCAGATTAGCTGCATCTTTGCATAAGGCTTTACTTTCCTGTATGGGCTAATAGCACCATGGATCACAGAGCAGACGGGAAACTGGCTTCCATGAGGTCCCTAGCCCCTCACACAGGTGAGTGGGGAATGATGGGAAGAGGTGAAGCCTTGGTTCTCCCCCAACAACACACAAGGCAGCTGGCATGGAGGAGAAAATAACCTGCGGCTGGCACAGATTACTTCCTTTCTGGAGTAAGGGTATGTCTACACTACGAAATTAGGTCGATTTAATATGTCAATTTTTTTAGAAATCGATTTGATACAGTCAATTTTGTGTGTCCCCACTTAAGACCATTAAGTCGGCGGAGGGCGTCCACAGTACCGAAGCTAACGTAGACTTTCAGAGCATTGCACTGTGGTAGCTATCCCACAGTTCCCACAGTCTCCGCCGCCCATTGGAATTCTGGGTTGAGATCCCAATGCCTGATGAAGCAAAAACAGTGTCGCAGGGGGTTCTAGGTACATGTCATCAGCCAGCCCGTCCCCCCCCCCGTGAAAGCAACGGCAAAAAATTGTTTCTCGCCTTTTTTCCTGGGTTACCCATGCAGACGACATACCACAGCAAGCATGGAGCCCGCTCAGCTCACTGTCACCGTACGTTTCCTGGGTGCTGCTGGCAGACGCGGTACTGCAGTGCTACACAGCAGCAGCTCCTTGCCTTTGCAAGTTAGCAAAGACAGTTAGCAGCCGTAATGTACCGTCTACTGCTGTCTCCTGGTTCCTCCTGGTCGGCCTCGGTGAGGTCAGTCGGGGGCTCCTGGGCAGACATGGGTGCTCCTGTCTGGCCTCGGTGAGGTCGGTCGGGGGGCGCCTGGACATAAATGGGAGTGACTCCAGGTCATTCCCTTCTTTAAGTTTTGTCTAATGGAGCTTCAGTCCTGCCTGGAATATCAGGCAAGCCTACCAAAGAACCAGAGAAGCAAACGGCCGCTCCGGGTCAGAGCCCCAGACATGCCGCTTCTATGACAAGCTGCATGCCATTCTAGGGGGGTGCCCCTACAACTACCTCAGCCCTGTGCTTCCCTCCTCCCCCACCCCTCCCGGGCTACCTTGGCAGTTATCCCCCCATTTGTGTGATGAATTAATAAAGAATGCATGACTTTGAACCAACAATGACTTTATTGCCTCTGCAAGCGGAGATCAAAGGGGGGAGGGGAGGGCGGTTGGCTTACAGGGAAGTAGAGTGAACCACCATTCTGCACTTGCTCAGCCTATAGTTGAACTGCTCCTTACTACTGTCCAGGCTTCATGAGCCATGGAAGCAAGGGGTAGGCTGGAGTAGGTGCGAACGTGCGGTGCTGCCGACTGGGAGATCAGCCTGAGGCAGAAGCCTCCAGCTGGCATGATACGCCAGGCAGGACTGAATCTCCATGAGACAAAACTTAGAATGACCTGGAGTCATTCCCATTTTTGTCCAGGCGCCCCGACCGACCTCACCGAGGCCAGTCAGGAGCACCCATGTCTGCCCAGACACCCCCAACCAACCTAACCAAGCTCGGCCAGGAGCACCCACAGGACGACGACAGCTAGCAGTCTGCCATCCACAGGGAAAGGCAAGGGGATGTTGCTGTGTAGCACTGCAGTACCGTGTCTGCCAGGAGACATACGGTGAGTGGGCGCCATGCTTGCCGTGGTATGTCATCTGCACGGGTAACCCAGGAAAAAAGGCGAGAAACTATTTTTTGCCATTGCTTTCATGGGGGGGTGGGAGGGGGACTGACTACATGTACCCAGAACCACTTGCGACAATGTTTTTGCCCCTCAGGCATTGGGCGCGCAACCCAGAATTCTAATGGGCGGCAGAGACTGTGGGAAGAGTACAGTAAGCCAACCCTGTAAGCTATGTCCTCAGTCGCTCCCTCCCTCAGCGAGAGCAACGGCTGAGAATCGTTTTGCGCCTTTTTTTCACGCAGACGCCATACCACGGCAAGCATGGAGCCCGCTCTGATCACCGCGGCAGTTATGAGCGCTGTAAACACCACGCGCATTATCCTGCAGTGTATGCGGCACCAGAACCTGCAAAAGCAGGCGAGGCGGCGATGGCAGCGTGGTGATGAGAGTGATGAGGACATGGACACAGACTTCTCTCAAAGCACGGGCCCCGACAATTTGGCCATCCCAGGCTCATGCCATGGAACGCCAATTCTGGGCCTTGGAAACAAGCACAGACTAGTGGGACTGCATAGTGTTGCAGGTCTGGGATGATTCCCAGTGGCTGCAAAATTTTCGCATGCGTAAGGGCACTTTCATGGAAAGTTGTGACTTGCTTTCCCCTGCCCTGAAGTGCAAGAATACCAAGATGAGAGCATCCCTCACAGTTCACAAGCGAGTTGCGATAGCCCTCTGGAAGCTTGCAACGCCAGACAGCTACCGGTCAGTCAGGAATCAATTTGGAGTGGGCAAATCTACTGTGGGGGCTGCTATGATCCAAGTAGCCAACGCGATCACTGAGCTGCTGCTATCAAGGGTAGTGACTCTGGGAAATGTGCAGATCATAGTGGATGGCTTTGCTGCAATGGGATTCCCTAACTGTGGTGGGGCGATAGATGGAACGCATATCCCTATCTTGGGACTGGACCACCAAGGCAGCCAATACATAAACCGAAAGGGGTACTTTTCAATGGTGCTGCAAGTATTTGTGAATCACAAGGGACGTTTCACCAACATCAACGTGGGATGGCCGGAAAAGGTACATGACGCTTGCATCTTCAGGAACTCTGGTCTGTTTGAACAGCTGGAGAAAGGGACTTACTTTCCAGACCAGAAAATAACCATTGGGGATGTTGAAATGCCTATAGTTATCCTTGCGGACCCAGCCTACCCCTTAATACCATGGCTCATGAAGCCATACACAGGCACCCTGGACAGTAGTCAGGAGCTGTTGAACTATAGGCTGAGCAAGTGCAGAATGGTGGTAGAATGTGCCTTTGGACGTTTAAAAGCGCGCTGGCGCAGTTTACTGACTTGGTTAGACCTCAGCGAAACCAATATTCCCATCATTATTACTGCTTGCTGTGTGCTCCACAATATCCGTGAGAGTAAGGGGGAGATGTTTATGGCAGGGTGGGAGGTTGAGGCAAATCGCCTGGCCGCTGATTACGTGCAGCCAGACATCAGGGCGGTTAGAAGAGTGCAGCAGGGTGCGCTGTGCATCAGAGAAGCTTTGAAAACCAGTTTCATGACAGCCAGGCTAAGGTGTGAAAGTTCTGTTTGTTTCTCCTTGATGAAAACCCACCCCCTCGGTTCATTCTACTTCCCTGTAAGCCAACTGCCCTCCCCTCCCCCCTTTGATCACCCTTGCAGAGGCAATAAAGTCATTGCTGTTTCAAATTCATGCATTCTTTATTAATTCATCACACAAATGGGGGGATAACTGCCAAGGTAACCTGGGCGGGGTACGGGAGGAGGGAAGCACTGGATGGGGTGGGGAAAGAGGGGAGGAGGGAGGGACAAGGCCACACTGCACTTCAAAACTTATTTATTGAATGCCAGCTTTCTGTTGCTTGGGCAGTCCTCTGGGGTGGAGTGGTTGGGTGACCGGAGGCCCCCCCCCACCGCATTCTTGGGCGTCTGGGTGAGGAGGCTATGGAACTTGGGGAGGAGGGCATTTGGTTACACAGGGGTTGCAGCGGTGGTCTGTGCTCTTGCTGCCTGTCCTGCACCTCAACAATACGCCGGAGAATATCAGTTTGATCCTCCAGTAGCCTGCGCATTGCTTCCTGCCTTCTTTCATCACACTGACACCACCTATCATCTTGATCCTGCCACCTTTCCTCTTGCTCCGACCACCTGTCCTCGCATTCATTTTGTGCTTTCCTGCACTCTGACATTATCTGCCTCCGCGCATTCTGCTGGGCTCTTTCAGTGTGGGAGGACTGCATGAGCTCAGAGAACATTTCATCGTGACTGCGTTTTTTTTCGCCTTCTAATCTTCGCTAGCCTCTGGGATGGAGATGATATGGGGAGCGTAGAAACTTTTGCAGCTGCGGGAGGTAAAAAAAGGGAGAGTAGTATTTAAAAGACACATTTTAGAGAACAATGGGTAGACTCTTTCACGGTGAACCAAGCTGTTAACATTACTGCTTTCTTTACAAGGTCGCATTTTGCCTCTTATATTGAGGGCCTGCTGGTTTGGTGTGAGAGATCACACACGCAGGGCCGGCGGGCAACAGAATTCAGCTTGCAGGCAGACATGGTAAGCCATAGTCTTTCGGCTTCTTTAACCTTCATAACATGTGGGAATGGTTTCAAACAGCAGCACCCTCATGTCCCATACCAAGCACTTGTTGGGTTGGCTATTTAAAAGAAGGGGCTGCGGTTTTCAGGTTAAAGTGCAGCACAAACCTAACTAACCCCCCCACACACCCTATTATCTGGGATGATCGCTTCACCCCTTCCCCCCACTGCGTGGCGCACAGCGGGGATGATTTCTGTTCAGCCACAGGCAAACAGCCCAGCAGGAATGGCCACCTCTGAATGTCCCCTTAATAAAATTCCTCTATTTCAACCAGGTGACCATGAATGATATCACTTTCCTGAGGATAACACAGAGAGATAAAGAACAGATGTTGCTTGAATGCCAGCAAACACCGGGACCATACGCTGCCCTGCTTTGTTGTGCAATGATTCCAGACTACGTGCTATTGGCCTGGTGTGGTAATGGAAGACGGAATAAGATTGCCCTCCCCAAAAACCTTTTGCAAAGGCTTTGGGAGTACATCCAGGAGAGCTTCACTGAGATGTCCCTGGAGGATTTACTCTCCATCCCAATACACGTTAACAGACTTTTCCAGTAGCTGTACTGGCCGCGAATGCATCCCAAGTCTTCAGGGCAAATTAATCATTAAACACGCTTGCTTTTAAACCATGTACAATATTTACAAAGGTACACTCACCAGAGGTCCCTTCTCCACCTTCTAGGTCCGGGAGCCTGCCTTCGGTGGGTTGGGAGGGTACTGGCTCCAGGGTGATAAACAGTTCCTGGCTATCAGGGAAAACGGTTTCTCCACTTGCTTGCTGTGCGCTATCTTCAACCTCCTCATCTTCCTCGTCCCCAGAATCCGCATCCCTGTTGCGTGAGAATCTATTGATGGAGTCCATGCACAGGGCTGGGGTAGTTGTAGGGGCACCCCCTAGAATGGCATGCAGCTCATCATAGAAGCGGTATGTCTGGGGCTCTGACCCAGAGTGGCCGTTTACCTCTCTGGTTCTTTGGTAGGCTTGCCTCAGCTCCTTAAGTTTCACACGCACTGCTGCGGGTCCCTTTTATAGCCTCTGTCCTTCATGCCCTTGGAGATTTTTTCAAATGTTTTGGCATTTCATCTTTTAGAATGGAGTTCTGATAGCACAGATTCGTCTCCCCATATAGTGATCAGATCCAGTACCTCCTGTTCGGTCCATGCTGGAGCTCTTTTGCGATTGTGGGACTCCATGGTCACCTCTGCTGATGAGCTCTGCATGGTCAACTGTGATGATTAGCTCACTACGGTGGCCAAACAGGAAATGAAATTCAAAAGTTCGTGGGGCTTTTCCTGTCTACCTGGCCAGTGCATCTGAGTTTAGAGTGCTGTCCAGAGTGGTCACAATGGAGCACTCTGGGATAGCTCCTGGAGGCCAATACCATCGAATTGCGTCCACACTACCCCAAATTCAACCCAGCAGAGTCGATTTCAGCGCTAATCCCCTCATCGGGGAGGAGTACAGAAATCGATTTTAAGAGCCCTTTAAGTCAACCAAAATGGCTTCGTCGTGTGGACGGGTGCAGGGTTAAATCGATCTAACGCTGCTAAATTTGACCTAAACTCGTAGTGTAAGACAGGAACCAGAGTGTGAAATGAGTGATCCTCAGAGTCACAGCTTGTACTCTGCTCTGCTCCTGAGGAGGAGCAGCAACACGCTGTCCTTGACTCAGGATAGATTGCCTTGTTACTTTTAATGCTAATTTTCATGAATCCTCATGGAAGGGAGGCCCATTAAGGTTCATTGTATTCCCAAAGCACAGCTTTACCAGCTGTGCTGCTGAAATTTGAGTGGCAAACACACTGAAGTGCTGCCACAACTTCTCTTCTGTGCCAAAAGATAAGTTACTTTTGTCACATTTGTATGGTGCTATTAAAAGGCAACTGCCAAACCCAGTTTTCCCGAATTCATAATCATGTTGACTCACAAGGCAATGGACCAGGGAATCTACAAAGGCAACAACTAACAACCTGGTTCCAGCATCCATGAAAAGTATCCCTGAAAAGAGGACATGTCTAATGACTCGAGAGAGAGCCGTACTACACCCATTTCCTCTGGTTAGACAACTTTGATAAAGCAGCCAAGTAAATGGGGGGTTATTTAAATGTCTAAAGTCCCTTAACACCATTCTCAGGCCCTTCAAAAACCACTCTACTCCAAATGTAAAAATAAACCCTACTGAAGGAACTTAGGTGCCATAGATTTCCAGGTGGAAAAACTCTGTCAAGTGAGGCAAATATTGTAAGTATGCCTTGCTGTGCCAGTCCCAATTGAACAGTTGAATAAATGAGCTGGGAACACCACACAGGCCAAAGTAAATGAGGCCATAACCTGCCAAAAAATCTGTGGCCTAAATACTAACAAACATTAAGACCCAGAGAGGACCAATTGCAAATCACATAACCTAGGATTATGGAAAAAATCCAGCTGCCTCCATCTTTATGCAAAAGGCTGATATGAGGCATTGTCCTGGACCTAAACTTTGCTAACTTCCATGGACAAAGCAAAGGCACTCCTGGAATTTTATCCAAACTGAATGGACTTGCATAATGATCCTAAAATTAACGAGTTGTACGGAGAAAACATTTCTCTGCTGCTGTTGCCACTGCCTTCAGGCTCTGTGGCCCTGTTCCATTGAGAATGGAGAATTATGTCCAAACCACAAATTTTAAACCAAGAACTAAAAAGGTACTAATTACTTGTACATCACCATCTCCCAGTAATCATTTAACCACTCCACTGCCACAACAATAGAAACATCATTTTCTGACGGATTTAGCTAGCCAACGTAAAACTCGAATATTCAGACACTGCTTCACAGATGGAGCAGGGAAACAAGTTCAAACACAGCGTAACATATAGCTGAGGCCAGTCATGTGCTGGACAATTGCAGCTCCCATGCCTGGTCCTGGAAAAACAGACACCAAATACCTGCGCTAGTAGCCAATGAAATACATTGTAGAGCAGTGCTAGCACTTCGAATCGGATGGTGAGTTGATAGCCTATGCAGATAGATATGCTCTATTCAGCTTGTCCTATTTACAAATGGGCTGCAACATAATGCAGCAGTTGCTGTGACTGTTAGTGATGTCAATACTTGAGGCTGGAAAGGGAAGCTCTGCCCAACACCAGAGGCTATGATCATCTAATAGCTTTTCAGTGACCAAGAGGGAATAAAATGGATGTTTACAGTTCCTAGGAACAGGGCCACATCACCATTGGCTCTCTTACTTTCAGTCCCTGCACAAAGGCCAAGAAGGGAATGGACCAGGAGACTCAACTAACCTCTCCCTCAGACACCGGTCTCTCCTGGTGATGGTTGTGGCGCATTGGCATCCCAGTCAAAGGGCACCTGATACTGGTTTCATAATGCAATTCTGATGGAATAGTATATCAATGCAAACCACTTAACGCTGACTCAGCCGAGTGTGGACCCGCCACACGGTGTGAATTTCCCCTTATAGGGGAACTAGTGAGAGGAGTTGTTTTCTTTCTGCTGCAGATGCTTGATGCGGGGTGGGATTTTTTGGGATGGTTGTTGCTTTAGAACACTATTGGATCAACAGCATTAGCGAAAAGTTAAGCACAAAACATATAGGCTGGGTGTTTCATCTGCTCCCTAAGTGACCAGGGACTGCAGCAGTCTTGCTAGGGCGGTGTTACTCCTTCCAGCTGCAGGAATGGCAAGCGCTCTGGCTGTGCATGTTGTTCTCTTTTTATTTCTGTTTTGTTGAATCAAGTGCTTCTTGGAAACCGCCTGTATCGGAGCCAGTTGCAATCCCGGGAGGACGGTCAATCTCTTACTTCTAGCCAGCCGTGCAGTGCCCTCTGGTGCACATGCACAGCAGCAGACTGCACAGCAGGTATTGATCAGAATTGAAACAAACTAACAGGAAGAAAAATAAAACGATCATGTTTGGCAATTTACTTCTACACTACTGATGTTTATGTGCTACATTACTAAGGCTAAATAGTTGTGACGAGGAGCTTTGCTTAAGCAGGAGTTACAAATCAACTGTCAGGGTCAAATCCAAGCCATGATTCTTCCTTACGTCACCCCCTGATTGAAAAAAACGCTGGCCAGTGAAGGCTACCTGAAACCACGATCTACCCTGGATATTTTGTTCATTATTGGATCCAAGAGATATAAGTGACCATTAATCTTAACACATTGAGTGCTCTTCAGGGAAGGGACTGTGGCCACAATGCAGTGTGTATCTTGAATTAGACCCCATGTTTTTATTTGTTGTATGAAGCTACTAATACACTTTGGGTGCTATGAGCATGATAGAGAATAGAATACCATGGGGGACAGATGCATACTAATTTCATACCCATTGTGAAGTCCGTGTACTATCAAGTAACTAAGCATGATCCATTGTTTGGACTGGAAATAATGTAGCTAAAGGGCCAGGCAACAGTAAAATGCTTAAACAGCGTCCCAGAATAACAGTGCTATTCAGTCTTGTTGCTACTATATGTAGAACTGACTTTTTAATGAGGTATATCTTAATCTGATAGAAATCAAATTTCTGATTGCAAAATGGTTAATTTGAAGCAAAGTGTAAACCAGATTGCATTTGATAGAGGAACCAAAGGATTTGTTTGAATAAGCCTGAAGCATGTCCTCATAATCAAGCTTTTCTGAAACGTCTCCCTTTCCCATTTCTCCTGACTGATTCTTCTCCACCTTGCTAAATCCAACCTGCTTTCTAGCGTCCTGGGTCAGCACCTGTCGACTCTTCTTTTGTCTTCTTGCTTCCTGTTCCCCTCTTGTCACAGCTCACTCTGCAACACGCCTATGCCCTTTGCTGATATTCAAGCTCCAGGACAGCCTGAGGCTGTATTTCCCCAAATCAAAACAATTCCGCATAAATCCAACTGATCAGACCTGGAGGCACCTATCTGCTCCCTACAAGTATCACTGTCTAGTGAGCTGCTTCTTTGCCTTTTATCTAAGGCCCAGGTGGCCTGCACTGTGACTTCAGTCCCAGCCTCAGACCCAACTCCTGGAAGGCAGCTGATTAGTCGCAGGTGGGTCTAAATCCTCCTCCGTTAAAGGGCCAGCCGATTTTGTGACACAGTGATTCAGGCATGCATAGCATTGGCAACAGTTGTGTGGATTCTGCGTTATCTGTCACAGTTGTCTTTGCATTTCAGAATCTTTGTAAACTGGGGCTGGGGTTCCTTTCTCTCCTGTCTAGTTTGTATGGAGCCTTGTATATGTTATCTCTGCCTTCATGCTGGAATGGTTGTGTGAATACCAATAGACGTAATCAGATCCATCACTTGGGAGACAGCTAATTAGTCGCAGATAGGGGCTAAGCTCAACTCCCTTAAAGGGCCACCCAACACTGGAAAAAAGTCCGCCCACGCAGTTTACAGAACCTAAAAAAGTAGCTTCATTTTAAAATGCACCGAACACCACAACACTTAGTGAAATTGATGCAGCACCAGTGAAAAATGGCTGCCTTTTGGGGTTTTTTTTAAATATGTCTGACTTCAGGCACCCAAGTTTGAAAGTGTTGCCTGAAAGCACCGCCACGTACCCTACAAAAGGAAAAATTCAGCAGTGAGAACACTGAATGCTGCTTCTTTCAACTGAAGGCAATCAGTCAGTCTCTCCATTCCATTCACTTTCATGACAGAGTTCAAAAAAAGGAGACGTATAAGACTGAGGAAATTTATTTACTTTTTGTCTATGAACAGTATGACATATAATTATAGACAAGGTTTGATACACAGGAAAACCCTTTTGTCAACTTTTTTTTTTTTTTGCTAAATGAAAGAGCACAACAATCTTTACACATTCATATTGTTGTTTTCTTTACAATACACAGCTTTCTCAGGTTGAAGCAAACTGTAAGAACATATTGGGTACTGGTATATTACAGCTACTTACATCATTTAAGAACAGCAAATGGAGAAAAATAAGTTATTTAAATACTGATTTCATATACAGAAAGTGCAACATTGTTAGTTGTTACATAACTTGCTTGACAGTTTTGTTTCCCCAGAGGGTGTCAATTAAGGATGACAGTATCTTGGACCAAAAGTATTATTTATTCTAAAAATAATACAGTACAACTGTACAGCCGTGACTTGGTGAATTGACCTCTATTGCTGCTCTTAGGGAGAATGACCTGGCTGAATAATATAATACTTAATGCCTTTGATCACATTCCCATGCTCCCAGTCTCATCCAAGAGCACAGGGCCAGGGACATGGAGTATATCCTAGCTACTCAGATGGTAATACATGGGCATTAATAGGCGCTTACAATTGTAATGTTGCTTGTTAATATTTTGGGAATGCTTCTTCCCTTACTAAATAGCTTTTCAAGTTAGAATTGCACACAGTGGACACAGAGCAGTACTTGTCTGAGCAGAGCGGATTAGGATTTCATCAGCAGGCTTCTTTTGTGCTTCCCAATAGCCAACGAGCTAACTTTTGCTTGGAGTGTTGCACTTCAAAAGGAAATTGTAAAGAATAGGATATTGTTGTTACACCAGGCAATCCCCCACCTGTCCATTGAACTGCACTGAAACCAGCAGGAGAAGCTCACACTGAGCAGTGTAAGGCTTTTCTAAGATCAAAATATATGCTAAAAATATAACACAAAAGAAGACTGAATGGCAGACTTTAAAAACCAGATCAAAGAGCAATATTAACAACAAAAATCTCAAGGAATCCAAGTCAGAATGGCCTCCTCATGGCAAAGTCGTGATAGGTGTGTTTTGATTTCTCCATGCTATTAAATCATTCAAAAGGCATAGGAATTACAATGAGTGTTTGGGACATGGAGAGCTTCAGAAATCCAGATTGTTTCCTTCTCTGCTGTGACTCTCCCTCTGTTATTAATCAGGTTGGGGAAAAAATGAACGTGAGGGATTTTTTAAATTATATGACTTCCTTTTTCCGTGATGAGCGGAAGTTGTTTTCCTTTTGTATCAGACGATGCTTCATACTCAAACTGTGCATAGTAAGCAGTCCCTTACCCTTCTGAACTGCTAATGGGTATTCTGCAGTCTGCTTACTTTTAATCATTGGTGACCCCAGCTATCAGTGGATGTCTCAGCACTCCTTCCAGCTACTGCTTTCTATAAGGCTTCCCTTTAAGCCTTAGAGCAGGATGACAGACAAATCATTGCTATAACAACCAAGGCCCAAACACTTTGTTCTTTTGTAAGAGTTTAGCCACCTGTGCAAAACATTCAGTTATGTCACACATTCCCTGATGCTGTCACACTAGAGCAGGGGTAGGCAACCTATGGCACGGGTGCCAAAGGCGGCACGCGAGCTGATTTTCACTGGCACTCACACTGCCCGGGTCCTGGCCACCGGTCCGGGGGGCTCTGCATTTTAATTTAATTTTAACTGAAGCTTCTTAAACATTTTAACAACCTTATTTACTTTACATACAACAATAGTTTAGTTATATATTATAGACTTATAGAAAGAGACCTTCTAAAAACGTTAAAATGTATGACTGGCACACGAAACCTTAAATTACAGTGAATAAATGAACACTCGGCACACCACTTCTGAAAGGTTGCCGACCCCTGCACTAGAGCTTACTAGTTCTCCAGTTCCCCAGAGAAAAGCACTAATAAGGTTTTAGACAAAATCCAGAGGAGCTCTGGATCCAGAACAATTTCAGATGATATGAGGAAGTGAATTAGTTATGCTGTACACATTGGGGTCTTTAATTCTGATGGCAGAATTTAGGGCAGAGGTGATAAAAATAACAGAGGCTGGTGACAACTGCAATTAGGTAAATAAAACTGACACCTAATATTACACTCAGAGCTAGATTATCACCATAGGTAAAATTTACAGCGTACCTGATTTAGGGTAGGCAATAATAATAGTGCACTCTCAGCACTTCATTCATCAATCTGAATGCACTTTATCAGGATGAGTAAGCATCATTATCCTCGTTTTATGAGTGGAATAATTGAATCTCAGAGAGGGGAAGTGACTTGCCTGAATTCACCTGGCAAGCTAGTGGCAGGGCTGGTAATAGAAACAGATTTCTAGGCCTGTGCTCAGATCACTAGACTACATCTTTCAAGTCACCTGCCAAAGGAAAGCCTACTCTGTCTACAATGAAGAGTTTCCACTACTGTAAGTTAAAGAAAAATACATAGGATATAGACACCAAAGAAAAAATCTAATTAATGCTATTCATGGTGATTTGTATTTGGTATATAAAATGAGTGCCCATGTACAAAAATAAAATCTGTTAGTGTCCACAGCGGAGATTTTACAGTGGGTTAGACAGAAAATAGGATCATTATTTTATGGACAAAAAATGGTTTGTCCAGCATTTCAGAACGACACTTTCTTCTGAAGAGAAGATATTTCAAACACTCGATACTGGGGGACATCAAGTTTTGTAAAATTACAGCATAATTCATAAGACTCTGAGTTTTTTTTCCCCCAGGCAGTGAAATTACTGCTCTGATACTTTCTATGGGACACAGTTTGCTTCTTCGGTGCATTTTATTTCCCCAGGGCAACCTTTCATTTGAAGAAACCAATGTTTTGAATTGATATGGTCAGGATACCAAGTCAAAGCTGCAGTATAATGATTGACAGTATAACACAGTACATAAAAATATGATTAAAATGAAAAGCAGTTACATATATACAAGGCAAGATAACTTTGAACATTTTAATAACAGCAGCAAATGCAGACCGCTGCGAACAGTTAGCCTGACAATGGAAACTCTGCATTTGCAAAAGCACCTCTACAAACAGAAGATGTTACGAGACAATCTATAGAAGTTACTTTAACTGAAAATCACCCTAAGTGCCATGGAACGACGACAGGATGAAGCAAGGTTGGATACAGATAAGTGAACACTAGATAACTGCTGACAAGCTGATTTTAAGGCAAGTAAAAAAAGCTGGTTGCGAGAAAGCAGTTACAAAAATGACCCCAATTCTATACACAAAAGGAGTTTTGGACTCTGTTAGGTTAGTTGTACTGGAACAACCGGAATGGTCAATATTGTAAACTAATTCCAATCCATTATTCTGGCCTAGCTAAAGGCTCTGTGGTCTACAGGAACTATACCAAGCAACAGAGAGGATGACAAAAAAGGGTATGTATTTAGCATTTGATTGCTAAAACAAACAAAACAAGCAAACAAAAAACCCAAGAAGATTTGCTAAACAGCTTTTGCCGGTGAGCTGCACCTTGGCTTGTACGTGGCTTTCAGGGCTGACTCTAGGTAACTGGGACCCAGCTTTACAAAAGGCCTTCTATTCATAGAGACCTTGCAACAGAAACAGGGCTGACAGCGGGTGTAGCTGTCACAAACTTGTGGAGAGTGTGCAAGGGTCCCTTAGCTTAATGGTCACATGGGGTGCTGTCTAACCACAGGCTAGCCCTGTGCACTTTCAGAACTAAAAATACGTTGTTGTTGAGGACTAAGGAAGTACCACACTTCTGTTACCTGGCAGTTGCTTCTTTTCTCCTTTAGTTGCTAAAGACAGAAAAAAGGAAGATCCTCTGAGGAGTTTATTTGCCTATCCCTGGGATCCACTTGCTTGATCCCATTTGCTGTGTGGAGAAATTAGGGCAAAACTGGTGCAGTAAGAAGCAGCGGGGTCTCAGGCAGTGCCACATTCCAGAGCATGTTAAATTGCCTCTGGATTGAGGGGTTTGAAGAGTCTTGCTGCTGCCAGGAGCTTGCTTATGTGCCTCTCCTCTGTGATGCCAGCTTCTTGAAGGCAAGTTTGTGACAGAGAAGGCACTTTGCTTAGCGTGTTGAATCCTGCTTCTGTGAGTGAGCTAGAATACATAGGCAGGCCAATAGAAACCAGCCAGTCAGTTATAGATGTGATATGTCCAGGGGATACAGGTTTTCGGCAGATTTCAGTGAGCCCTCCGCTCGGAATCTGGATAGAGACAGAGAAAAAAAAAAGTAACCTTTTGACTGCTTAGTTTACTCTCAATCTTCCTCTGCACCTCCCAGGCGGTAAGAATTTGATAGTTTTAGAAAAGGAATGTTTCAGACCTTGATAGCTATTTCTCCTGTGTGTGTTAGGCAATGAGAAAGTCATTTGCTGACCACCCATTCTACTCTTTTTAACTGGTTCCCAATATGCTGTTAGTAGCTGGTCGTAGAAATATAGGGCTGGAAGAGACCTTGAGAAGTCTGTCCCCTCAATCTGAGGTAAGACCAAGTATATCTAGACCATTTCTGACATGTTTGTTTAATCTGTTCTTAAGAACCTCCAGTGACAGGGATTCCAGAACCTCCCTTGGAAGCCTGTTCCAGAACTTAACTATGCCTATAGTTAAAAAGGTTTTCCTTTCTAAACTAAATCTCCCTTGCTGCAGATTAAACCCATTACTTCTTGTCCTACCTTCAGCAAGTATGGGGAACATTGATCCCCTTTCTTTTTATAACAGCCCTTAACATATTTGAAGACTTAACAGGTCCCCGCTTAGTCTTCTTTTCTCAAGACTAAACCTGCCCAGTATTTTTTTTTAATCTTTCCTCTTACATCAGGTTTTCTAAACCTTTTATTATATTTGTTGCTCTCATCAGAGATGCCCAAGACTGAATGGGCAGGGCGACTCAACTCCACTCTCAATAGTAGAAGTAGTTCCCCTCCAGCACAGAGGGAGGGAGGGGTGAGGGGTGGTATGCTCTGCTGCTACCTGTGCTGTGTCTCTGCGAACATAGACAGGATTTCAGTCTCCCAGGCGATGAATCCAGTACCCTTCACCATCATTCAATTAACTATGTATTTATAAGCAAAGAACGTGGTATACAGAGACACTCACTGCCATGCGGTGCTGCTTCCTCAACTGCTTCACCCGGATTTGGTCCATGTTTGTAGCAACATCCTTTTCAGGCTGCTCTAGGTCTTCAGAGTATCTCTGCACCAAAGCTTCAGGAATCCCACAGCGACCATGCTGCAAATTGCCATCCAGCCACGCAGGAGGAAGGAAGAGGGAAGGTAAAAAAAACCCAGAAGCAATACAAATCAACAAAAGATTTCTATACAAACATCAAACACAACATGACAAGGGGAGCTTTAGATTTCTCTGAGAGTCACAAAGAATGGGGTTTCATTTAGTGTCAACAATACCTACAGAGGAGCGTTTGGGACACTGGTCCATAAAGCCTTTACCATTATACATCCTCAAAGGGTGAAATTCTGGCTCTACTGAAGTTAAGAGCAAAAATCCCCTGGACTTCAAACAGGGCCACATTTTATCGAAAGTCTCTCTGTGCCATCAAATAGTTCCACCAGTGAAATCTGCCTCTGACAAGTTGTAGGGCAGCACACGTTTTGCCATTCAGAAATTTTACTAGATATTTTGTTATTCTTTGGCTTAGTCAGAAAACGACTGTCATCAAGGCTGGAGAAAATTGATCTGATCACTATGGATTTTCTGGTTCTTGACTTGTACAATTTGGAAGATGTCTGACAGATTTAGGGGTCCTCTGGAGATAATGATCAGAGTTAGTGTTGCATTAGGAACATAGGAATTGTCAGACCAGTGGTTGATCTAGTCCAGTATCCTGTTTCCAACAATGAGTCAAATAGGCAATTCTGGGGTAGCCTATGCGAAGGAACATTTCTTCCTAACCCCCATTAGAAGTTGGCTTTTGCCCTTATGCAGTATATATTTTATACCCTCCCAAAACCTTTGGTGTTTTTTTGACCTCTTTACAATTATATTTCTATTCTTCACATAAACAGATTCATATGCACTTCCCTCCAGTTTGGGGACTGATATTCCAGTCAATAAGAGATCCCTCCTCATCCCTAGCCATTATGCCAGAGAAGTAGTAACTTCATACGGGCTTTCAGATGTATCACTGAATCATTTAAACAACAGGGTAGCAAGAATACGTTCATAAATTACCTTTAATATCCAGTGCAAATTAGAGCAGCTCTGAGAATGGGGGGTGGGGGGAAGAGGATGGAGAGGAGGCAGGAAGTCATCTATGTCCCTCCCCCTGAGTGCATTGGGTAGAAGGTGAGGCATACTTGAGGATATGGTCCTGTGTGTGGAATCTAGTTTACACTAAGCTAGATGTGGCTGTTCAATATTAATATTATTTGTATTAAGGTAGCTTCTTGGAGCTGCAATCCTGGACCAGGCCCCATTGTGCTAGGTGTGATACAGTAAGGCAGAGTGCAAACGCAGTCTGTGTAGGACAAACTCTGCTCCATTTCAGCCCCGCACTAGGCAAGAGTGGAGTGGGAAACACCTCTTCCCTCCCAGCAGCCAGGAACATGTGGAGAGAATGGGAGATGAAACTGTCTTTTCATCATACCCTTTCATTGCATCAACTCATGCAGCTGCTGCACTACGATGACAAAGTGCTGTCACATATCAGTGGAGTATCAAAGCACTATCGCAAGATTAGGGTCTGTCCCTGCAACTTCCGCAGTTAGACGCACTTAGGGTGGCACATCGTTGCCTTACATCATTAAAACACAAAGCATTTAATCGGATTGACTTTCACCATTTATTCTCTTTGTATCCTTGTTGCACTTCATCCAGCATGAACAATGAACCTCAACTGATCAGTTTCCCTGCTCAGAATCAGCACTCATTTGAAGTGTGTGTATACATGTATTTCTCCCAAACTTTTGTTCCCTTAAAGGGTAATTGCAAGGTTTTTGGTCAGAAAAAAGTGGACATCAAAGCAAGCTGACTAATAGCTAATGCCTGTTGCTGGTTATGTAATTAATGGTAAGTCAGCAACACTGGGTGATTAAGCTGGCTCCACCCACTCCTCAAAGTGAGATGAGGTCCTGATTTTCAAAGGAGCTCAGTTCTCATTTAGGCACCTATTTACAGGTGATATTTTCCCAAAGTGCTCAGCACCCAGCAGCTCCCACTGCTACGCTTATGGCTCCATTTTCAATAGCTCAGCACATTGGGTGCTGAACCCTTCTACAAATTCCAGCGAAGGTCTCTGAACCCACCTTAGTTCTGAGAAGCATCACTGGTGTGAGAAAGGAAGGACAGAATAAATGGGCGGACCTGTGCTGTCTTTCAAAGGAATGGCTATGGAGTAATCAGGGTCAGCCTGGATCCCAAACTCATGCCCAGATTCCCATTTCCAGGAGTTGCCTCCTCGTTAAGCCCTCTTGCTGAAGAGTAGGGAGGTATGTGGTTCTATTCTCTCTCAAACCGTATAGTTGGAGAAGACAAACCCATGCTGGAAGTAGCAGAGCTTGCAGGAAATGCAGAGTTCAAAGTAGGGTGACCAGACGTCCTGATAAATCGGGACTGTCCCGATATTTAGTTGTTTGTCGGGACGCATCGGTGGGGACGCACTCCGGTGTTTTGGTTTTTTTTTGCTCCGCCGGCGACCCCCCTCCCCCATGTGTCCCGATATTTTCTTCCTCTCATCTGGTCACCCTAGTTCAAAGCAGCAAGGCCCCAAACAGCTATTTACTTTACTGGTATTGAAAGGCTGCCTTTGGGTGTGAGGCCTGATATACACAGAACGGACTGTCAGACTAACAACAGGGCGCCTGAAAGATATTTCCATCTTTTCCAATGATTTATAGCAGACAAATAATGCACCAGATACAGTGAAAAGTGAGCTGTTATAAAGACCAGAGTTAAAATGTTGAGACATTAGTCCCTTCTCACCTTGTCTGAATATGGTTCCTCTGTGAGATCAATCTCTTCAGACTGCAACTTGTTTTCTATCAACATTTCCAGATCCAGTCCTCTAGTACAAGAGACTTTCCTGGCTAAAGCAGGGCCTAGCTTTACCACATGTTGCTGAATGCTAGCAGTCTCAGAAAGCTCAGCTAGCCAAGGGGGCAGTGTGCTTGGTGGGGTACTGGGCTGCTCAGAAGAGGGTCTACAGGCAGGTACTACACGGCAATCAATGGGGCTGGATGGACTGGCCCTTTTTACTGGCAAACATGGTGCATCTGGACTTGAAAGGGCTCCACTTAGGGTCAGAGGGGGATGATATAGTCCATTAGAAAGGCGTTCTCGGCTTTTTTTGGCAGGGACTGGTGGTGGCTGTGAAGGATTTTTTGACTGAATTCTTGCCTCGCTCACGCCCTTTACCTCAGCTTTGAGACCTTCCTTGAGGACTGGAGAGTTATTAGCCCTTTCAAGGTCATGACTGCTTTTATGATGATTTTCCAGAGGTGTCCTTGTTACGTTGTGTGTAACTGAAGTAGGCTGAGCCTCCCAGCGTTTAAGCAGGTACTGAGTAGGAGTCCCACATGAAGTCTCTGTTACTGAGCAGTCCAATTTCCTAGCTTTTCCCTTCTGAGAGTCAGCAGTTCCTTTACTTTGCTTAGGTAGATTCTCTTCTGCCCTCATGCCACCCCCAGGAACCTTAGGCTTCAGGACGGACCCAGTTGTCTTTTTTGCTACATCCAGTGCATCCTGAGGGAAAGAATCTACTTTCTTACTAGTGTTCGGTAGGTCAGTGCTGGATTCTCCTTGGAGGTCATCCAGTGAATGAGATCTTGGCCACTTGGCCACATTCTGGGTGCCATCCAGAGTCTCACAGCTCCGGCAGACAGCTGCTGGTAAACTTCTGCGGTTCTTCTTCAAACCTGTGATGCTTGAAGGCTTGATGCAGCTCTTGGGAGCATGATGAAAGCAACTCAACCGGATTTCCTTCTTTCCTTGCTGGAGAGCTTCTATCGATTTAGTCAAAGGCAGAGTTGGATAACTTGGCAGTTGGTTTCTGTTAAAGCAGTGCTCACTGGCTGACTTTGTGGGCAACAGACAGGTCCTCCGAGTCTTGCCTAAGAACAAAAGACATTACAAATCATTGGAGGAGAAATGTACAAAAGAAGCACTGCCAGGAACCTGCATCACCACTAAATGCCTTTGAAACACAAGGATTCTTCATTGGTAACTGAAGACATGTCTATGTCTTGTCCCTTTTTTCTGGTGTCTCTGCCTATGCTGCACTTCAGTACAGTTCTGCCCAGACTCATTTGAGAGCTTCTAGTTTGACTTAGAAGAGCTGCTTAATATCCCTAAGTAGTGAGATAAATTTAAGATAAATTCTAGTCTTTACCCAAATTTGCAAAGATGACATGGTCCAGCTGGCTTAATACACCTTTTCTTGGTGTAGCTACAGCCTATACATTATGGTAACAGATTTGACCTCTACAGAGAAATAACTTATAAAATCAGACAGTTTGTGCATGTTTGTGGCTACATTAGGTCAATAATTATTTGGTTTCTAATTATGCTTGAGAACTCACTCTTGAAGAATGGATTTTTATCCCTTAATGTTGTATTTCTTTTGAGATAATGTTTATTAACTAGAATTATGACAGACTTGCCATCCTATTATCTCACGGTTTAAATGTGCAGTGACCTGTTTACAAAGGGAAACCATGAGGCAGTTTGAATTGTTTTGGGACTGCTATTGCACTAGCCTCTTTCCAGGGCTGTGTTTAGCAGTTGAAGAATTTTATCAGAGAAATGTGTCTTATATTATGAAAGGGAGAAGTGTTTCAAATGGACTAACCTTAGCATTAGTCTTAAATCAGAATGTCCTCCTCGAGTGGAAAGACCAGGTGGTATACTAGTATTTTATGTTCACTGTTTGAGACAAGATTATTTTATAAGAGCATGTTTTGCATTTTCCATAACAGGCATGGCTCATGGATTGGTTGATGGAGATGACAAGAAGCTCTGTAGATCTTACTAAGAGATGCAGCCTCTTTTTTTAAAGTTGTTTTTTTAAAAATAAGGCTAGGAGCACAGTAAAATGTAGGGCAGTTAATGAATGATTGTTTGGATCATTTTAGATATCCTGAACTGGTGATTTTTACTACTTAGAAAAACAGAAAAGCCCACGTACATAATGGACTTTGTACATCTATCGCCCTATAAACATACATTCAATCTTTTGGGTGCTGTACAGACTTTCCAGGGGCTGGATCCAGAAGGCCATTAAAAACCTCCCATTATGAAAGCAAAATGCTCCATATTCAGCTCCAATCAGGAACCCAAAACCTTCCCACAAATTATGTTTCCAGCAGGTCCCCCATATCTGGGCTAGGATAGATGAGATTGGGTGGTCTTTCAAAAGGTTGAAGACCCAGTCATTGTGAACTCTAAGTCTCCTGTTTAAACAAGGTGTCTGAAGTGTATCAGCTGGTTGCCTCTATGGTAAAAATCATACAAAGGGGTGGGGGAGTCAGGTCTCTAAGGTATTCAAGACCCATATCTATTTAAGTCTTTTTAGAATCAACATCTTGAGATCCAGTGCAAATCAAGACACACAGTAATAATGGGAAATACTGCTTGGTTAGGAGGCTGCTGCATTCTGCACTTTCCAAATGGGTTTAAGGTGTACCTTTATCTAGAGTTACCCTAGTCCAACTGGAAATGATCAAAGCATGCATAACAGTCATTTTTCCTGTTAAATGGTAAAAACTTTGAACTAAATCCTACAGTCCTTACAGCAAAACTGCCAATGGTGACAGTGTGAGTTTTGTCCAAGACAGGGTGACATAATCAGCCATTGTGTGAGCAAACGGGAAAAAGCACACTACAAAAGAAAAAAATATCAGAGCCACGATGAGCAAGACACCCAACTGGTATAAACTGGCATAGCAACATTGACTTAGTGGAGCTCTGCAAATTTACACCAGCCAAGCCTCTGGCCCTATATCTTCAACCCTCATGGGTATTTTTTTAATCTATGTGCTAAACTAGTACAAAATACATAATATGTGTTTCTTTTTTTCTCCAGATGGAACTTGGCAAATCAGCAACTTGGGGTCTTTTTTACTCTGCCCATTCACTATTTGTTATGGGGCAGCTCCCTTTTATGGGGAGTTAGGGCTGTCTGCCCATAACTGCCTTGGGAAGGCCCCCCCTAGGGAGCAACTGACTCCCCCAAGTGGCTGATTAGTAAACAAGCACCTGGATCTAATAAAGGACACCCAACCTCAGTTAGAGGGGAGTTGCAAAAGGAGACAGGAAGCTCCGGTGGTGACAAGCTCCCAGGAGACACCTGAGCAGGGAGCCTAGAGGGCTAGCTCTTTGGGGAACCCACCAGAATGGTGATCCAAGAGAGGGGAGCCTCCTAGACAGAGAGCTGCAGTCAGCGGGCATCCCCTGGTCTCAATCAGACACTGTCTAGAAGCCCAGCCTGGCCAGGATCACCTGCTGTCCCTGGAGAAGAGTTGCAATGGACAGACGTCTCTGGACCCCTGACTCCAGAGAAGGATCTTACTCGATAGGGGCAAAGAGCCTAACAGCAGGGGCAGAGCCTAGAACTGAGAGAACCCCTGGGGAGGAGCCAGAGTGGAAGTGAGCACTGGACTCAGGTGGGGGAACAGATGGACAAAGAATGACAGTCACTCAGCTGAGAGGTTGAGGTGAAAGTTTTGTTCATGGTCTGCATTAGCTTTTCTGTTAATAAGAGAGACCCTGCACTGGGGTGGGTGGGGGCAGGCTCTTTAGCATCTAACAGTCTCTATGGACTTGTTGCAACCCTGTGTGAAGGGGAAAAAAATCAAATAAGATCCCACCTTCAACACCACACCCACTTGTGAGATGGTGCACCAGCTCAGCCTGGAATGAGGACACTATTAAAAAAAACAAAACTATTTAATCGACTAACCCAAATATCAAATAAGGAGAGTAGAGACTAGTTGTTCCCATCCTTGCTGTGTTTGGTCAGCTGTCCAATCTCATGAATAGCTACCTCATCATGTCCCAACGATTGCTTGCTGGTTTAAAGTGTTTCTACTCCAAAAAATAATTCTGTGAGAATGACATTGTGGGCATCCTGGTTTATTGTTCCTCAGTGGCTTCCATATGAAAATTGCTCAGTTTACAGTTAAAAGTTGGATTTTTCAAACCTCCAGTCCTGCAGGCTCAGTCTTAGATCTGACTGTCAGGCTGGGTTCTTTCTCTCTCATACTTCATGGTCAGTAATATAAATTCCACAGACCAAACTGTGCCCTCCAGTTACATTTGTGCAATACCATTCATTAGCCTTCACTGGGTGTCTGCATTAGCGCAGGACACACTGAGGGCTCAATCCTGCAAAGTGCTGAGCACGTGGGCCCCAATCTGCAAAACACTTATGCAAAGTGTTAATTCCCCTGGGGCTATTCATGTGCTTCAAATTAATATAGATTTGGATCTAGCTAAGTCAGGGGTCGGCAACGTTCGGCACGCAGCTCGCCAGGGTAAGCACCCTGGCGGGCCGGGCCAGTTTTATTTACCTGCTGACGCAGCAGGTTCGGCCGATCGCGGCCTCCACTGGCTGCGGTTCACCGTCCCCGGGCCAATGGGGGCGGCAAGAAGCTGCGGCCAACACATCGCTCGCCCGCGCCACTTCTCGCCGCCCCCATTGGTCCGGGACGGTGAACCGCGGCCAGTGGGGGCTGCGATCGGCCAAACCTGCCGCGTCAGCAGGTAAATAAAACTGGCCCGGCCCGCCAGAGTGCTTACACTGGCGAGCCGCGTGCCAAACGTTGCCGACCCCTGAGCTAAGTACTTAAACACTGTGCTTAACTTGAAGCACATGAGTAGATCCATGGGAATTAACATTAAGGATTTGCATAAGTGCCTTGCAGAGTGCTCAGCACCTTTCAGGATCGAGCCCTTGCACAGTGGAGTTGCACTGATGGTGTGTGATTAGCAAAGAACCAAGCCTGACTTTCAGATCCCAGGAAGCATTATCAAGGATGACAGATTAACTTGTTATATTTGTGCAAGACACAAATTTGACTTGGGATCACTGCCTTTATGCCCTTAATGCCTTTTTAGAGTGAATCTTCACACTGAACACCCACTTTCAACCTTACCTATCTTTCAGTTATTTGAAAGGAGTCTTTTTAGGCCTGGATGTAGCTTTGTCAAGGGGCATAATGAAAGGCAACTAGACTGGTCATCGCGTCTTGATTAGGCCAAACTCAACTGAAATAACATAAGCCAGAGGTTTTATGCAAAGTTTTTGCATATTTTTGTCAGAGTTGCACTGCACAACTAACAAGGGTAAAAATCAATCAAATTTTCGTGACTGAAAAGTGCAGGGACAGATCTTGATTTATTTTTCATGGATGACAGATGCAAGGTCATTCTCAAATGATGCTTAGGCGTTTGATCAGAATGGTGAAATCCCCTCAAAGCAGGTAACAACCCAGAGTGACAGCACATACTGTATAGTTCCTTTCTGAGTGACCAGGACACCTTAATATTTTTAAAGGCAGAACTGAATTTTCTAATGTCAGTGCAGGTGCAAAAACTGATGTTTGAAAGCTGTTCCTCAATCTAGAGAAAAACCAATTTCAGCTAAATGGCACCAGAGTCAGTGGTATTAGCCAACTAATTGCTACCTAAAAGGAGGCTACATTCAGAGATTTTAGAATTGAGTTTCATTCAGATTTAAAGTGTACTACTTTTAAGCGATGGATAATTCCTTTCAATACAACTTGCATTCTGAGCATTCTGGAAGATACTAAGACTTCTGAATAATGCATAGTGATTGCTTTGGATCTGAATCCTAATACATTTCATGTGCCTGCTAGATGGTATTTGGTCCTGCCATGCGGGCAGGGGACTGGACTCGATGACCTCTCGAGGTCCCTTCCAGTCCTAGAATCTATGAATCTATGAATTAATGGCAGGACACCATGTCTCCAAAACTCCACACGTGCAAAGAAACAATTAATTTAATCTAAGAGGAAAATTTGTTTCTTACACTCTCTCGCCTGCGCCTCATCAGGCAACTTACAAAACATGGCATCATTTCAGGAAGTTGCAACATTTCAGTAGAAATACAGGAAACCTCCCTCCAAAACGGGACTTAATGTTACGTCACAAGGGCTGCTCCATCTGTTTCTGAAAGTGTGTCAGAAAATGATGTACTCCTCATTCAGTGCCCGTACCTCCGTGGCAGCATGTTGGAATCTAGCCTTTCATCCAGGGGTGGGGAAAGGAATGTGCTTTTCTGTTTAGTTTTTTATCTGCCTGTATGTTTACAGCTCCGATTGTAATTCATTTTACTGTCTAGGCTTGCTGTGAAGTTTACACATCAAAACCCATACAACTTCTTTTGGTTCTGAAGTATTGTCTAGCCAGTGACTTGTTTTTACTACAACACCACAACCTGGTCCCTGCACCCTTGTTCCTTCCTTCAAAGAAAAATGGTACACGATTACTGCACAAGTTAGTCCTTGCAGGTGCAGATGCGTTAAAGGGTATTTATTAACTTCACTTTGTTAGCAGTTAGGAAGAATACACTAAGGAGCATGACTGTGCAAAACAAGGCATTTGAGAATGGAGGAGGGAAAGCAAGGGGCAGAATGGCAAGGAAAACAAGAGAAAGAACAAAAAAGTTTCAAATGTATGTAGCAGCAGATTCTTAAGCTGTTCTGCACAGGCAGACCCTAGCATTCCTGCAGAACAACTTGCAGGAGACGGACCCAGTTGCTAACAGGAATAAAACCAGCTCTAGAAGGAGTTTGCCCATGAAGAAAATAACCCAACACAAAACTATTCGACATATTAATTAATAAAATGGCACTCAGCTTCAAAATTGTTTTAAGAGATATCCCCAAATGGTGCACTTCTCTGAGAAAGGTAGCAGAGTCATTACTTGGATGGAAGACAACGGGCAAGATTGTGTCTGTTACAATCGGGTAAATCAGGAGGAACTCCTATGGAGCTATTATATTCCTCCTAATTTACACCAGCTTTTCAGAATCTAGCCCAACATTTGCCAGTATTATCGCATTTTTAAAGTTCAAAGTGACTGTGTAACCAGTGATTTCTAAATTGACCATTTTTAGGGTCAATATTGTTAGTATTAATTCATTCTTATGAGCCTTGTTGTTATTAAGCAGCCTGACACCTTTCATAATCCTTTTCAGTGCTATCGATTGGCAGCATCATCTCTGCACTGTTGGGCTAAATGTGTTCAGAAAGATTTAGGTATCTGGGAAAACTGCAGTGAGTGATACAGGTAGTCTTTAGGTGTTGCCCTTCCTCCGACTGTATGGTAGAGTCTCGAAGCTTTATGTATGTTTCCATTTTAGGAGACGAATCTGAGGCTGTAAACTCAGGCTATAGGACTACTTTACACAGGCCAATTCCCCTTCTAGATTGCGGTTCAGTATTTCCTGTTTGGGACAGCAGTGCCCAGGCTCCCTGTGCTACTTCCTGGAATTAGAACATAAATGAGTCTTTGACTCTATATCTTCTTCCTCAAAAAGAAGTGCTCAGAAAGCTGTATGTACCAGGAAGAATGTCAGAGGATAGACGTGCAATGGTATCTGGGGGGAAATTTTTTTTTTGGGGGGGGGGAGGCTACAGCAGCAGATTTTCAACCCTTCTCCAATCTTTATTTTGAGGAAAATCACCCTGCAGAGGCGAATACTCAAAACCACACAGAACAAGGTCAGTTAAGGATGGCCTGTCTGCCCTAACTCCAGATTTCATTAATTTAACTTTGGCTTTGTTTTCTGTGGTTACATTTCCTTGGGTTTTTACATTTTTACTGACACAACAAAGATGTGATGGTTGGCACAACAAACAGTCATGGCTTCTTCTCTCGTCAATGACCGTGTCAACTGGTATAAATACAGTATTAAACAAAGTGACATGGCTACCTGCCTTGTCATTTCTTCTTGTGTTTACTTAGAGAGGAAGGATGATCCAGTGGTTAGGGTTCTAGCCTGGGATTTAGGAGATCTGAGTTTAAGTCCCTGCTCCACCAAATTCTTCCTGTGTGACCACAGGCAAGACACTTCATATCTCTGTGGCTCAGATCCCCATTTTATAGATGGGGGAAACAGTATTTCTCCACTTCATAGACGTGTTATAAAGATAAATACATTAAAAAGTGTGAGGTGCTCAGATGCTTCTGTCATGGGGGCCTGCCATACAAGGTACCTAAAACAGACAAACAATTCTGCACCTACTGATATAGTATGTAGCAAACAGGGGTTTGTGTTCAAATTGTAATAGATTCTCTGAAAACTTGGAATTGATGCCAGGAGGATTGATATCCACCCATAACAGGGGTCTGTTCTTGTCATTAGAAAAAGTAACTATCCCCCATCTGAGAACCTGCTTCCTTCTCAGAATGCATTTCCCCTCTCTGTGAGAAAAGCAGATGATGATTGTCTGGTTGTTCATTATGTGCTTGTACTGGGCTGCTGGTTTTCCTCACTTTAACAGAAAAGAGGCAACTGAAGAATGTATTTTGGAAACAAGAAGCATATAAACAATGATGGTCTGTGGACTTTGCAAAGAACACGGGACACTCTTCAGACCAACCAACTTTGACAGAATCCTTTCGCCACAAGGAGAATGAATCCAGTACAGATGTTACACCCGGAACAGTTTCTCAAAGCAAGCACTGAATGCACTAGTATGTAGAAATGGTATAAAAGTGCAGCAAGCCAAAGTTGAACAGCAATACAAAGCATTAGTGATCTCAGTTCTGGAAACCTTAGATAGAAATATTAGTTTAAACATAAAAGCAAGCATTCGGAAAGCAGGCAGGCAATGACAATTGCTTTGCAAAGATTTTATTAAACTAAAGAAAATGTACAGGCAGCAATTTAACCCTAATGCTAAAGCCTTCATTAGGAGACCTCTTATGAATATAAGGGAAAGAAAATCAAATATAGGCTATGTAATTTTTACATTTTTTTTAGAAACATATGTAAAGTAATATTCATTTTTCTTTCTTTAGCACAATATACAGATTTCAGTCACATTTGAAATACAGTCATCAAAAGCACCCACCTCTGCAAGGGAATTAAATCAGAGAGGTCGAGCTGCTTTGGTCAAGTGACAATAACGATGTAGTGCAGGAGGCTCAAGTTCAGGAGACAATTCTGATCTCTTGCTCTCTGAGGCCTGTGGAGTTTAGTGCATTAGGGAGTTGATGCACTTGGGTTCCTAGCATATGGTGATTTGTGTTCCCTACATGAGTATCTTCAAATGGTACATTAACAGAGGAGACACTGACTCAGGGAAAGACCTTCTACCCCCACCCCCTCAACAGCTGGAAGAAGGAGCTGCAGCCACAGCTACCTAAAAGGGGGAATAGGGTCTTTTGAACCGCATTCTTGGTTTCCCATTTGCACCGGCCATTGGTGATAAAGCCCGGCAGATGGAGGCAGAACCAGAACTCGGATGTCTGGAGTGACATCACCAAACTCAATTGATCAAAAGCAATTTAACGGATAACAATTTTACATCTTTTTATACAACAAACCACCCTCGTTCATACAACTGTTTGTCTTCTTCTAAACATGGGACTGTAGCCTCCACTGAGATCTGCCTTGCCATTCAGTCACCATCTCCCAGCGTCACAAGCCAGGATAACTGGGAGTCTACATAGTAGGTGGTTCTTGCTCTCCCATCTTGCCCACATTTGGATTCAATTGACTTGCTGAGGTTCATGCAAATGCTCTAACATCTCAACAACAGGCCCCTTTGACGGCAGGAGGATGCAACATGCATCTCGAGCAAACACACAAAACCACTGCCCAAAATAGAGAACATTCATTTCCAAAGGTTGTTTTTTTGTTAAGGCTGTGAATAAGTCCTCCAAAGCCCCAATGAGAAGTGAAGGGAGTTCCCCATTGCCAATACTCCCTTAACAAGAACTATGAATATGAGAACCAGTCTCAAGACTACAACAGGAGATGGAGCAGGAGGAAGATAGGGTGGGGAGGGGGAAGGAGGCGGCCTGGTTTTCTCAGAACACAATCTCCAGATCATCTGCTTTTCTTTTGTAATCCTATGTCCTCTGTCAGTGCTAGAAAGCAGCAACACCAACAATAACAAAAATCAATGGCTCAGGAAAAGAGAGAGAGCGAGGATGAGGGAGTGAGAAAGCCAAGTATGAAGCAGCTCCGCTTTTAGCTGGAGCATGGAAGCAGAAAGGATGCAAAAGTCATCTGCACACACAGGCTGGGCATGTCAGTGATTCTTTTTGCTCTCATTACCATTCTCCAGGTTTTCACTGCTTTCATAGCAGCCAGAATCCCGGGGGGAGCATCTGCTCAGTCCCTGGCCTTCTATGAGAAGTTTCTCCTGAGACCCCGACTGGTCGCTGTTACCTGGAGGAGGTGAGAGCGCACAATGAAATAAAGGCCATTACACACGGAATCTGGTGCAGGTTCTTGGGCTAACCACTTCCTCTCCTCCCCAAACACTTACTAGCACCCACTGCGTCAGCCCAGATATCTGAGCATTAGGAGGGGATAAGGCTCTGTGGAAAGTAATCACAATGGGGAATAATCACCCGAGAATGACAGGCTGGATCTAGACCCAGTATCACAGCTGCCCAGAGCTGCATGGGGCTGTGAGTACTGGGGTTTATGACTCTGCACTGGGAACAAGGAGGGAGGCTGCTAACTAGTTAAGTGGGGAGGTGGTCGCTCTGTGTGGTTTGCAGAGAGCGGCAGAAGAGGGCACCGGAGAGGTTTGTTGGGGAAAGTTCACTGGCGCTGAAGGCGACCAGGAGCACCCAAGACTCACCACTAGACTAGAACTTTGCTCAGGACTCCTGAACTCTGTGTGCAGACACATTGCTCGGTGTCTGCCCTTTCAGCCTGTGCTACCACTGGGCCCATGGGGCCTTGGTTTGGATGCAACCCTGTTCTACTGCTCCCCCTATATTTCCCCTTGTTGTTTTTCTCCTCTCATCCCTCTGTAAATAAATATTTCCCTTTTTTATATCCATTGTACTTTTCCTGTGGGTGGGTGTCCACTCTGGGGGGTTTGGAACAGATGCCCCTGGGGTAGAAGGGATTTTTCCTGCTGCATTCCTGTGCGCGCCTTCTCTTGGCCAGAGCTGCCTGCAGAGCAGACTCCATCTTGGCCACGAGGGCGCTAAAGTTACAAGTGTGAGAACAGTGACATGAATAAAAGAAAGTGCAGCAGGGACTTGTTTAATGGGATAGTGTCAAAAGCCTTTGATCAAATAGCTGACCTATCCTGCAGAGGGAAGCCAGGGGAAGGATCAGATGGAATTACTAGTAATTCTTCCCCATAATGGGGCAGAGAGTGAGTGGGAAACTAGTGGTAAGAATTCCTTCCTCCCTGGCTCTGTGACTATCCCCAGCACTCCCAGCAGGGGGAATCAGGCTGTGTGCTGGAATCCAGGAATTGGACCTTAGAGTTTGGTCAAACTGTTTTGTACAGAAACTAAATTCAGGACTGGAGAAATCAAACCACCAATTGCCTGATGCACAGCTGCTGTTTATGTTGTGTTGTGTTATGTTCTTCAACAAAAGCCAGAAACTGCTAGTCTGATGCCTATTCTCAGAGCATGAAAAAAATGTAATTATGGAGCAGACACAGAAGCTGCTGCTCACACAGGCTCCAGCTGTCTCTTTCCCACTCCACTTCTTGTCCACCCACATCACACGCAAGAGGAATTCATTCTCTTCAACCCCCCTCCAAATAATGCCTTACATTTTAAAGCCAAAGTGGAAGGTCACTATAAAAAACTATTACTGCAAAAAAAGTGAACATACTAAATCAATCTTGTAAACAATGAGGTAAAAATCATATTAGGTGACAAAAATACCCCAAACCAGAAAGGAAAAAAGCCTAAAGTTTGTAATTTGAATTTATTCCTGGGGAATGACAGAAAAGTTAAGGATGGCTCTGTGAAAATAGTGTAGACTAATTGCAAACGGTACAAGGAGAGGTCCGAGGAGAAGGGAGAAATGGCACCGTTTGTGAAAGTGTAAACCTACAGCACAAATCTCTTAGCAACAATATTGGACCCACTGGCTGTGTTAGCAACACTTGATTTCCAGATGAATGAGCCCCATATTGTTCTATGACTAGAACCCTGACTATTCAAGCTTAGCTGATGTATTTTTTCTCTTAAAAGTTACACACACACACACACACACACACACAGGACAGAAGATTTTACAGGAAAATAAATAACTGTGGTGGAGTGCAATGCAAATGTAAAACCATCTGCAATTCCCTAGAAGCCTAGTTATTTAACATAGGCACCACAGAAATGCCTAGATTACATTAGACAATATCAACAGATTCCCTCAACTAGTTTCCTCTCCCAGAAGTGGTCAAAAGAGCCCTCAGCAGGGCACTGGTAAAAAGCCAAAACCCACTTACTATCATATTCCTGTAAAAGCTCCACAGCTGTGAGGAGAACAGCTCTGTGCTCAGGGTCTCGGATATTCAGCTCATCCAAATCTTCCTCCTCCAGCAGTTTGAAAGTGTCCAGATCTTCATAACCATTGAATAGAAAAGTGGGCATGTGCTCCTGTGTGGGGGAAACAGGAAACTAGTGAGCTGTACAACAAGGCAAAAGATCTACCACCGGAAAACAAAGGAAAGTTCAACCAATCTGTGCCTATCTAGGCCGTTTCTTCTTCAGCTTTATCTTCCTAACAGATTATTATTTATTACTAGGAATCAACTGTAATACAAAGAAAAGACCCCCCCCCCCATCCACCCTATTTACTGTAAACGCAGGGCCTTTGTTACTCAGGGCATAGGAGGGGCATAACAATGTACATCCACAGACGATACCAGTTCCTCTTTCTTACAGTGGGATAGGTCGTTTAGAAGGCTTAGTTTGTACTAACAGGCTCTGTTTTGATATACCAGTTTTCTTGGAACTGCTGTAAATTCACAGTGTCAATTACAATGCCCTCAATATGCCATGGCATGCACCTATTCATAGAATATTAGGGTTGGAAGGGACCTCAGGAGATCATCTAGTCCA
Source organism: Terrapene triunguis (assembly GCF_002925995.2). Classification (NCBI taxonomy): domain Eukaryota; kingdom Metazoa; phylum Chordata; order Testudines; family Emydidae; genus Terrapene; species Terrapene triunguis. The sequence goes on from NW_020664436.1 coordinate 41,850,794, forward strand.
ACCCTTTGCTCAAAGCAGGACCAATCCCCAGACAGATTTTTACCCCAGTTCCCTAAATGGCCCCCTCACAAATTGAACTCACAACCCTGGGTTTAAAGCAACCCTGGGTTTAGCAGGCTAATGCTCAAACCTCTATTATGGCAGATTCTTTCTGCAACAATATTCTCAATGGGTAATATTTTCAAAAGTGCTTAAGTCCCATTTTCAAAAGTGAATTAGGCACTTGGGTATCTTTCCAAGAGACACAGGCTGTTAAGGATATGTCTACACTGAGATTAAAAACCTGTGGCTGGTCCGTGCCAGCTGATGCAGGCTCACAGGGCTTGGGCTGTTTGATTGTGGTGCAGACATTCAGGGTTGGGCAGGAGCCTGGGCTCTAAGACCCTGCAAGGTGGGAGGGTCTAAGAGCTTGGCCTGAATGTCTGTACCACAAATAAACAGACCCTTAGCCTGAGCCCCGTGAGCCCGAGTCAGGTGGCACGGACCAGCCACAGGTTTTTAACTGCAGTGGAGAAATACCCAAAGTGCCTCAGTCATGATCCCCCTGTTTCTTTTTCTTGAACCTCTAAGATTTTGAGACCAGAATTTTTAAATTGGGCTTAAATTATTGAGCTAAGAGAAAATATAATGGACACACTTGTTGCGTAAGGAAAGACGAGATTACACCGTACTTTTGCATTTTGCACAGCAATACATCACTGTCATGGTGCTTTCAATGGCTTTCAGCGGGCAGTTCCATAGCTTCATACATTCATTGAAGAGAAACGGTTGCATAGGCATAAGCCTTGGAAGGAATTTACACATGGGATTTTTTTTTTTTAAAACTGCTTTAAATTCAGGCTTTTAAAAGAATTAAAAGTTCATTTTTTAAAAAGAGTGCTTTTGTAACCCCCACACCGCCTGGGTGTGGTGTTCTGTCCCATCTAGTGGCACCGAGACCACTTAGAGAGAGTTAAATGAGTCTGCTCTACAGCCTTAGCTAAGGGCCAGTTGGCTTTTAGCTCATGCGGTAGAGGCTCATGCAGCGCCAGAGGCCCCAGGTTTGATCCCACCTGCCGATGACCGAGGTCTGTTGGCGTTACACTTTAAACAAAGTATTCCAATAATAGGAGAAATCACTGAAGCTATAGGCATCTGTGTTTGAATTTTATTCCCTCTACTCTGCAGATCCCTTAACTATGAATTAACAGAACAACCTATTTTGGCAATGTAAGAAAAAAAATAAAACAGAGGGAATTTTTCACTACTGCTAAAAAAGAATCAGTAGTTTAGCAAATGCAAACAACCATATAATAAAGAAATTATAGGACTGCAGAGTATATAAATACTGTCCTAACCATTGGCATAACCACCTTCCTAAACCTTCAGTGCCACACCTGCTGTTGGATTTAGAATCCAATCTCCTAAAACAGCATGCTACGTGGATGCACAACATATCACATCTTTTCAGTAACAGAGTAATAGGAAGAATAAACTACAGGCATAGCAGTTTATCTCCAACGTGTCTGACCTTGAGCTTCCTGGAACAGGGCCTATCAACTTCCTTATTAAAAGAAACAGTAACCTAATGTCCTTGGATATATGCTAGGTGTGACGGGTTGGATCACAGAAACCCCCTTGGGAGCTGCCACCCGATGTGCCAAGACTGCCCCTGCTCCTGTTTTCCCTGCCAGCTCAGGACTCCAGCACCCTGT
>NW_020664436.1:41852497-41895940 GCF_002925995.2 Terrapene triunguis
GCTCCAACACAGACCAAGGGTCTGAATCACTTGTCCCAAAGCTGCAAGTTTACCCAAAAACAGCTCACAGGAGTGTGCTTGTCTTTAGCACTCAGATGCCCAACTCCCAATGGGGTCTAAACCCAGATAAATCCGTTTTACCCTGCATAAAGCTTATGCAGGGCAAACTCATAAATTGTTCGCCCTCTATAACACTGATAGAGAGATATGCACAGTTGTTTGCTCCCCCAGGTATTAATACATACTCTGAGTAAATTACTAAATAAAAAGTGATTTTATTAAATACAGACAGTAGGATTTAAGTGGTTCAAAGTAGTAACAGACAGAACAAAGTAAGTCACAAGCAAAATAAAATAAAATGCGCAAATCTATGCCTAATCAAACTAAATACAGATAATCTCACCCTCAGAGATGCTTCAGTAAGTTTTTCTCAGACTGGACACCTTCCAGGCCTGGGCACAATTCTTTCCCCTGGTACCGCTCTTGTTCCAGCTTAGGTGTTATCTAGGGGATTCTCCATGATGGCTCCTCCCTCTCTCTCTTCTGTTCCACCCCTTTATATATCTTTTGCATAAGGCGGGAACCCTTTGTCCCTCTGGGTTTCCACCCCCCGTCACTGGAAAAGCACCAGGTTAAAGATGGATTCCAGTTCAGGTGACATGATCACATGTCACTGCAAGACTTCATTACTCACTTGCCAGCACACACATATACAGGAAGACTCACAGGTAAATACAGCCATCTGCAGACAATGGGAGTCGTCAAGATTCCAAACCATCCTTAATGGCCCACACTTTACATAATTACAATAGGCCCTCAGAGTTATGTTTTATATTTCTAGTTTTAGATACAAGAGTGGTACATTTCTACAAATAGGATGATCACACTCAGTAGATTATGAGCTTTGTAATGATACCTTACAAGAGACCTTTTGCATGAAGCATATCCCAGTTACATTATATTCACTTATATTTTTATAAAACCATATAGACTGCACAACGTCACACTAGGTTTTTTGTCGTTGTACTCGATCTCACTGCCAATCTATGGAATGAATTAGGATCCTGGCATGTATGTAATTGAACCCTTCAGCAGTCCATTACACTGGATGTTACTTGTTCTATACATCAGCTACATCCCCTCTGTAAATTAAGAGCCAATTCTGCTTCTATTACATAAATGGTGAAAGTTCCAGTGGGTGCAGGATTAGGACCTTACTGTGTAGCCCTTAAAAACTTAATTAACTCAACAGCACGCCCCCTTCCCATAGCAAAATTGTATCAAGAGAGAGAATGGGAACTAACCTTTAAATTGATACGATCAAGGAGATCCTCGACAGACTTGGGCTGAGGTGGTCTTCCTTTCCGTCGTCTCCTTGTGGGCCGCTTTGGTTTCTCTTCCTCCTCATTTAACACGTCCACATAGATAAATTTGAAAGTGCCCACTTTATTGTTCAACAGGCCCATCCAAGTGCCCATGGGAGGTTTGCTGATTATATCAATGATATCACCTTTCTGAAGGCCCAACAAGAAAGAATGGGACAGTTAGGCACATAATTCCTATCAATATTCAGGCAAACTCACTATCCTCACTCTGTTTTTCCATTTACACAGAATCTGAAGACCTCAGGGGGATTTGCAAACATGAATCAATCACATACACTTGTGAGGTGTGTATTATTACACCCATTTTACAGAGGGGGAAAGAGGCAAACAGAGACTCAGGCTATGTCTACATTAAAAAAGCTGCAGTGGCACAGCTGCAGTTGCGCTGCTGTAGTGCTTCAGTGCAGACACTTACTATAGCAATGGAAAGGGTTCTTCCATCACCGTAGTTAATCCACTTCCCCGAGATGCAGTAGCTAGGTCAACAGAATAATTTTTCCATCAACCTATTGTTGTCTACACCAGGGGTTAGGTCAGTATAGCTACATCTCTCAGGTGTGTGGATTTTCACACCCCAACATGTAGCTATGCTGATGTAAGTTTTCAGTGTAGACCAGCCCTAAGTGACTTGTCCAAGATCATACAGTAAGTTAGTCACAGATCCTGGAATAGTTCCCAGGAGTTCACACTTACACCAGCAGTTCTCAGTTATCTATGGATCGTTGCTGGTGCTCTCCACTGTCTTGCTTTTTAACATGGTCAGGCAGCTGAGAGCATCTTCCTTGTGAATGTACTGCAGTCTTTGTGTTTCAGGAACCAGAGTCAAGCCAGTGATATGAAGTTTAAACCACACTTCTCTTTATTAGTTACATGACAAGATGGCTCCTACAGACTCTGAGCACACAGATCCTGAGTGTGACTGCATTATGTGAGTGATCACTTATAATGGGAGGCACTCTGGTGATTATTCATGACTAATTCTAAAGAGACAGTACCACAAGATACTACTCCTACTCTGTGTCTATCTGCAGTTGCTGTTTCAGCTCTGTGGGACTGTTCGTAGCTAGTGCAAATTAGAATAGACTCTGTTCTAGTTTGGTGCAGGTGGACTAGCTCTGGCAGTGTAGGTGGCCACCTAGACATAGGGCACCCAGTGTTGGAAGTGTGCAAAAGTGAACTTTATACTATCTTTGCAGCCCTTTCCCCACAAGGCTTGTCCTTGACAGCAGCCACAGATCTGGCTCAGAATATTTACTTTATCAGGAATTAACAACCCTGGCCTGATTCTGCTGAGTTCTTCTGCTTGCCTGTTACTAGAAAAGAAAATCTCTGAAAATTGATTTTTCAAATCCATGTAGAGTGGGAGTAAATTTACAGCATATATTTTCAGTTCCACAGTAGTTAACTCCCCAACTCCCTTCACACATACCTCTCCATTCCCTTCTTTGCCTGCCTCTCTGGTATTTTAAAGCATGTTTGCTTGGATTTTGGAAAATACTAAGAACTACTCACCTATATTTTATCACCCAAACAACTCCTAAGAGCACATTGCAATACCAGAAAGAGACAGGTAATGGAAATGCAGGGAGCACAACCTCAGCTAAATAAGGGACTAAGTACTGTTAGCCTTCCTCAGGCTAAGCTCTTACTGACTTTTCAGTGGGAGTTTTGCCTGAGTAGCATATGTCATTTGATCCAAGAAGAAAACTGGTACCTTAAGTTTCAGGGAGTCAGTATCATAAGGGCTGGGTGTAAAATCAGTGTGAACCCTGGCTCGTCCACAAAAAGGTCCCCTATAGGGAGGCTCTTCATCATCACCATCTTCAGACTTGACACTCTCCCGGTTGCTGGCTGAGGAATCTGTCGTGCTCACTGTCTGACCACCTGTGTGTGGGAACCAGAGTAACAGCTTACAAAAAATATGCTTGTGAGAAGGGCTCAGCAACACCAATTCATTTCAGCCACTGTCAGAGATGAGAGGCAAACACGAAAATGCTAGTAAGAACTTCATTTTATTTACTGTGGAAATCTCTGTGCCCTGCAACAACAACAACAAAATGATGTAATTATAATTGAACTTACTCATTGAGCTCTGACCACTTAAGGAGCTCCTCAGGCTTTCTACTGAACCACCAGCTTTCAGTTTGGGCTTATCCAGAGAATCAGTCTCTGGCTGTGGTGACTGCGGAGAACCTGGCATTACATCAGGGCTGGAGTCCTGAAAGAGATTTGAACCCATTTCAGATTGGCAGATTCCCATGGAAGATGGCAGGTACTGCTTGCATGTATCTTAAGGAGAAAACTTAGTACATATTCTACTACATGTTACCAGCAAGGACAGAAGTCATTATGATTTATTTATTGTTTGCATTATGGTCAGGTCTAGGGGACGCAATGGAAGTCGGGGACCCACTGTGCTAGGCTCTGTATAAACACATAATAGGAGACAGTCCCTACCCCAGGCAACTTACAATCTGAACAGACAAGACAAAAAAAGGTGAAAGAAAGGGGGCATTATCCCCATTTTATAGATGGGGAAACAGAAATTAAATAACTTGCCCAAGGTCACACAAAGTCTGTGGCAGAGCTGGGAATGGAAACTCCTGAATCCTGGTCCAGTGCCTTAATCACAAAACCATCCTTCCTCCCCAAGTTCATTGGTTTGCGTGCTCTCTCTCTCTCTCTCTGATGTATTACAATTTAGGCAACCATTTTGTATAGTATTTTTAAAATCCCAAACTAAACTTTTACTTTATGCATTGTTAGGTGTTTAAAAACCCAGCAGAGAAAGTTTATCCTTCACACAAAACTCCCAGTTTAGAGATGAAAAATTAAGACACTAAATATTTTTAGTGAGAACGTTTGACAAGCAGTTAAAAGCCCATAGCAACTTTCCCAATCAGGCATTTGCATAATATAAGCAAAAATAAGTAGCACCGTGTAAATCAAACAGAAATGACAAGATGGGTGAGGTAATATGAAGAGCAGCTCTATGGAACTTGATAGCTTGTCTCTTTCACCAATAGAGTTGGTCCAGTAAAAGATATTACCTCACCCATCTTGTCTTGCTAATATTCTGGGACCAATAGAGATACAACAAGACTGCAGACAGACACAGAAATGGAAATTTTAAACTTCTTGCAACAAATTACTGCTATTTTTTGTGTACATGAAGGAGAAAACAATTAACTAGAAGATGCAACCCAGGCACAAAGAAATTATAAACAAAAGCAAAGATGCTTAGACACATATTTCTGTGTTCATTCCTTCATGCATTATAGACAATCCAAAAGCATCTTATCCATTTTGAAATTGTGACAGCCTATCGGAAGAATGGCTAAAGCAATCATTTCCATTTCTGGTAGCTATTTGCAGGCAGAGCAGCATTTGCGTGTTTTTGAACACATGCTGGCAGCACAGAGGCACTTAGCTTGAGAAATGATGCCACAAAGATAGATGGTACAACATTTAAAAAAAAAAAAAAACCAACCCTGCTGATATACAGAATAGTTTGCATTTTCACAGACGTGTGGTCACGAAACCATCTGAATGAAACCTATTATTTACATGCTGCAGAATCATCAGGAAATATCTCCCCAGCATATGACTCTACAGGTCAAGCGAATCTCCAGAGAAAGCAAAAGAGCAGAAGCAGATCGCTAACCCAATGTGCACACAGTTTTTCAGATTTATCTCATTCCTAAGTAGAATATCCAAAGGGTTGTTTGGCCTAAACATCTTATCTTTAAAGTTCCATAATACAGGAGGAAATGTGATGTTTGTTGCAGCTTATTATTTCTTAATTGAATTGCCCATTTGAAATGAACAATTAAAAAAAAAGTATCATCAGCATAGATCCTATTTATGAACCAACGTGGCTGCGTACATACTTAGGAAGGGGATTCCACCTGTGAGCCACACTGCACATGATTGAGGATGACACCACATGCTGTGTTTTAAAAAAATTTAGTGATAGAACAACTCAGTTTGTCATTATTTTGAATATGATTTAGTTATTTTAAAAAATATATTAATTATTATTATTAACATTTATATGATGGTAGTGCCTCAAGGCCTCATCTGGGTTGGGCCCCATTGTGCTGGGCACTGTTCTAATGTAACTCACTGGTGAGTGTGCATTACAAGGCGCCCTTTCCCCTCAGCGATTCGCAAACAGTATGAGTTGGTACAGTCCCAGCTAACCAGCTGTGTCTCTTTAGCTCAGGCTTTTAGCTCTGGAGGTTGTTACCTTGTGTGTCAGCCAAGACTTCGGCTGCTACACAAACAGAACAAACAATAGTCCCTGCCCCAAAGAGTTTACAATCGAAAATGAAAGTTCCAGGCTAGCAGCATGGGCTTGAGCAAGGCAGCCATGTCTGTGCGTGAAGTGATGGATGATATCCATTACAGGGATGACCAATGAAATAACTCTGTTCAGCAGTATTGGTTCTGCAGCTCCACCTGGCACCTTAAACCTTACCATTGCTTTCTTCTGGGGTGTGTGCAGCCTAACACTCATCCCTTCTCTTTAACAGCATCAGGTAGCCCATTCTCAGGGAGTTCAAAAGGCACTAGGTGGGAAGACTGCCAGGCAGTGCTACTTCCTCCTAAAGTAAACCAGGCTATAGTTCATTGGGATGAGACACACAGCAACGTGCTCTTCTCCAGCCTATAAAGCACAAGGGAGAAAGAGGGCAAAAAACCCACCCCAAATCTCCCTTTCTTGATGTTTCTTTCTAATAAGTTTTCAAGAAAAATTATTTCAAAATTGTATTGGCTAGCTGTTAAATTCCTCTCCAAAGTCTGCAAGAATTAAATGAGTGTGATAGTTGGTCACTTTATTCTGGTGCTGCAGGTCCAAATTTACCAGGGCAGTTAAAATTATGACTTGATAGATGTCACTTGCATTAGCCTGGGATCAGTCTGCTTCAGGGAAGAGAAATATGGATCACTTCATTTGGGGGCAAACATCCACAATTATAATTATTAATTTGAACTGTAATTGCACCTAAAAGTCCCAGCCCCACTGTACTAGGCACTGCACAATCATATACCAAAGAGAAAGTTCCTGCCCTGAAGAGATATACCCATCTCATATTTAGAACCGGACCCTCAACAGCAATGCGGAGTACTGTTCAGTGAATGACAAGAGGAAAATAACGGCTGGAAGTATGTAGCCAAACTGTCCCAAGAGGTCTCACCAGAGGACTCCTGATAAATGGATACTATGATGGTATATTTGTTCCTGTCCACCAGATAGCATGCTCCAGCTTTCTGACACTGCAAGGATATGCTAATTTGCTGCTGATTATTAAATGGCCACTAGAGGGTAATATTTATTAGAGAAAATTTTGCTTTCCCAGCTGTTTTGTAAGCAATTACTTACACATTTCAGATAGAAAGACTGATTTATTTTTTTTTAGTTCATTAGATGCTTTGACAATCCACCAAACCAAAGAACATGAAGTCTGCCAAAAGAGATTTTCTCGGAGAGAGATTTACTTTGGCCAGAGTAAATTCAAAGCACAGCTTTACAACTGCATGCACTTATGGTTGCTTTTAAGAATGAACTGTACAAATCTGTGATGAAGCAATGATAGAAATAGATATGAGGTGTACCTATTTTCATAGGCTGCTGCAGAGGGAGTGGAAATAATAAAATAATAATAATAAATGGAGATATACCTATCTCATAGAACTAGAAGTGACCCCAAAAGGTCATTGAGTCCAGCCCCCTGCCTTCATTAGCATGACCAAGTACTGATTTTGCCCCAGATCCCTAAGTGGCCCCCTCAAGGATTGAACTCACAACCCTAGGTTTAGCAGGCCATTGCTCAAACCACTGAGCTATCCCTCACCCCAAAGGATGGAGGTTAGCTCTGCATAGGAGAGGGGAAATGTATATGTTGAGTTTTATAGGGAGTTCAGTTTAGGGTGTCAGCTGCATTTTAATTTTAGTTTTTTGAACTTGTATAAGGAGCCAGTGCTCTTTTTATCACTGTAGAAATCCAAAGAAATAATAAATAAAATGATAGAGATGGAATACGACACAGGGTGTGTAAAATTGTCAGTCATCTCCCTCTGTTGAACAGTCACCTAGAAGGAGATCTGAGATTGCATTGTCATGATTAGGTTTCTATAAAAGACATTTCAAAGTGAGGGGTTTTAGAAGAACACAGGAATTGCTGTATCACACAGTCATACAGAAAAATTTCTTCCTGACCTCGATGGGCCTTTGGGAGATACCTTGAAGCATGAGGATCAATATCCCCTATAGTTTTTATCCTAGCAAGTATAGTCCATTCTGAGCATTACATACCTGCTCTGACAGAGAGCTGCTATATTTTTTAGACATCCTTTTCTTCATGGTTTCTTTTACAGACTTCACCTTTTTGCCAAGAGATATACGGGAGGCAGAGGGCGACTTGATCACTTCTTTATAAATGAAGTCTCCTTCTTTGCCCTGCAAAATAAAATAGGGGGTTATGTCTATAAAATAAAATACAAGAGCAAATTCTTGACATGCTGCCTGCCTGTTATATCTCACTACAGCGCTCGGTGCAAAAGGTATCCGGGGTGACATGGTGTTTGGTTCACTGCTCTCAGCTTCAACATGAAAACATTCTCTTTCCTGGCCTTGAGAATAAACCCAGTGCATAAACTACTGTAGCATTCTCATCTACTCTTCCTGCTTCTCAGACCTGATTATAAGAACCTGTTTGCTGCCCTAGAGGATGGGGATTCAGTAGAGGGCGTTCCTCCCACTTTGAGTTACTATTGAACATTCAAGCTGTTAGGCAACACTATCTTCTGATACAACACAAAATCTGTTGCTTGGTCAGTAAAGATCCTCTACCCCTTTTACACAAGAGTAGGCATTGCTAACCATGTGATCCTATCCAAATACTTACTAGGATAAGCTGCACTCTCTCTTCTAAACTGTTGTGTAGGTTTGCTATAGTTTAAAACAGTTGCTGCATCCACCACACAGGTTAAGTGGCTGCACTGATTGCACAATCTGTCTGTAAAGCATAATATTTCTTCATATGGCTTCCAAAATACATATTATAATACAACTCTGTTAGAGAGGCACTAGTAGCACCTATGTAGCCAAGACTGCATTGAGATTTGCACTGCAAGCAGGACAAAAACCCATTTCACACTTTAATGGTTGAATTTAGTCTCCAATATGGTGCAATAACCCTTCAGGAGGATAACTGAATTTTCCACAAGAATTATATATTTTTTTTTTTAGAAAAAAGGTTATCATTACAAAAACCAAAGACAACATACATGCAAACCCCCAAACAAAGCTAGTCTAGTTAAAAAACCCTCTCCCTCTCTCTTCTAAAAACCATTGTGAAATTTGACAGTCACCAACTCTACCTTCCTTTCCCTTTGCAAAGATAACCTCATTGATAACTTTATTGCTTCTTTTCATCAAGTTAAAGATAACCTTTTGTCTTGTGAGTTCTGAAAAGACATTAAACTAATGCAATTAGAGACTTGATCTGCATGCATTAGTCTCGTATACCGTATCTTTCTCACTGCTGGTGAAATGGGAAAGCATAACATCTAGATTTCAGTTTCCCAGATCAAAAGGTAACCTGAACAAAACATTGCAAACTAATTTAAAGATACTAGCTAAAAGATATACATCATGTGCTTATCAACTAAGTGTAAGGAAGAAAATCACGGTGTACCGATTTCTCTAGTCCCAAGGAAACTAATCCCTCCTCATTATCAGACATGCTGGCAATAAGTTGTTTTATTACTTAGATTTGATCTAAGCTACTTGATAAAAGAACTGGCAGACACCAAGGCTAAAATAGTAAAAGTTGTTCTTGAGGGGGAAAAATGGTACAGTGAGCTGATCAATATTTATAATATACCGTATATACTTGTTCATAAGCTGAATTTTTTTAGTAAAAAAGGGAAGCACCAGAGAAGGGGGTCAGCTTATGAACGGGTATAGAGAGGGAGAGGTGGGACACAGCCCCTCCCCCCAACAGAGGGAGCAAGGAGAGGCAGCACAGCCAGAAGGGAAGAGGTGGGACCAGAGTCTCTCCGCTTCTGGGCACGCTGCTCTCCCCCCAGCCTCCGAAGCAGCTGCAGCCTGTAAATGGCAGTGGGTGAGAGTTCTTGGGGGGCTGTGGGGTGAGGGCTGTGGAAAAGTTGGGAATGTTGGAGGGGTTGTGAGGTTGGGGGCGGAGATGTTGGGGACTGCTGTAGATGGGGCGGAGGGGTTGGGGCCGCAGTGAGTGGGATGTGTGTGGGGGCTGTCATGAAAAGTGGGGCTGGTAGAGCGTTGTTGGGGTATATGTGGAGTAGGGGGAATTTGGGGGGTAAGTGGAGTAGGAGGGGCATTCAGGGGTCTGAGTGGGGTAGGGAGGAGGGGCATTCAGGGGTCTATGTGAGGTGGGGAGCCCAATTTTCATAGTCACAGGGCCCCCAAATTCTTTAATCTGGGTCCAGTGCTTCATCTATAAAATGCACACAACAATGTTTTAGGCCTTCACTCATTGGTGTCTGTGAAAGGGTTTGAGATATCTGGATGGAAGTGACTATAGAAGTGCCTGTTGTTACTGAAGTTGACAGTCCTCCCCCCAGCCTCTTGATGCTATTTTTGGTATAAAAAAATAAACTGTCAAATGTATTACTTTGATCCAAAAGTTGCTGTTGTGAAGTCTGCAACCAAAAGGAAATACCGTAAATACTCCATCATAAGCTGGTTTGTTTATAAGCCGACCCCCTCTCCCTCCCCCCCGCCAAGATGGATAAGTAAAAATGGAAAAATTTTATGACTCGTTCATAAGCTGACCCTATAATTCAGGGGTCAGCAAACTTTGGCTCCCGGGCCATCAGGATAAGCTGCTGGCGGGCCGAGATGGTTTGTTTACTTCGAGCGTCCGCAGGCATGGAGGTAAACCTAAGTAAACAAAGTGTCCCGGCGCGCCAGCTGCTTACCCTGACGGGCCAGGACAGCAACTGGTGGGGAAATTTTTTTTTGGGGGGGGGGGAAGCTGGGGGTCAGGGGAGTAACCCCTGTGACCACCCCCCACATGACCCCACCCCTAGCTCCCACACTCTCCCCATCCCATCCCTTCCCACCTTATCTAGAGAGAGCCAGGGGAGGATGTCTCTGGCCTGGCTGGAGCTGCTCCGGCAGGCTGGGCAGTGCGGCCGCAGCCTGCTCCGGTGGGCCAGACCGGGCAGCGCGGCCACAGCATGTTCCAGCGGGCTGGGTCGGGCGGTGCAGCCACAGCCTGCTCTGGGGGGTGGGGCCGAGCAGCACAGCTGCAGCCTGGTTATTTACAGATGCCCCTCCAGCTCAGTGCTCTGCTCCCATTTCAGGCTAGGGTGACTCCTCCCAACTCCAGCCACCCTGCAATGCTCAGGTTTGGTCCGGCCACCCCTCACAGAAGGTGGCTGGGCAAAACTGGAGCAAGTGGCATTGCGAACTGCCTCGCTGGGTTGCCACACAACTCAGTTTTGTTTTGGGTTTTTTTCCAGTGGTTGGGGCTAGATGTTTTTCCATCTGTGGTGAAGCACAGATATCACTCAACTTGCTTGAGGTGATGCAGTAAGTCAATGACTTAGCTAGGAATAGAACAGAGATCTGACCCCTAGTCCTGTGCTGCAACCACCTAATCACACTACTTCTCACGTACAGCATATAAATAAACACACACAGTGTATGGTTGTCACAAAGCTGAGAAACCAATGCAATTGGTGGTTAAAAAAATTGTGCTCTCTGGGCTGCTTACTTGGATCCCAAAACTGCTATTATAGAACTAGACTACATTTAACTCTACCAAGGAGCATTTCATAGTACCATACATGAGGAGCCTCCTGCTAGTTCAGATCCAGCCCTTCCTATCTCGTACTCACCGTTTGGTCAGAGTTGTTGTTGTTTCCAACGTGCAATGAACGATTTGTCAAGTCAAATCCTCCAAAGCTACAGGTTCTCTGTGGAAAGGACAGTATTAGTACAGAAACAATCACATTACAAACAATTAACTCACTCAAGCATCTTCCCCCATTTGGAGAAAATCACTGAAAACACAAATGTGTTGAAAAGATGGAAATGGAAAAAAGGATGAGAAATTGAGAAAACTGTCCACTCATTTTATGCAGTAAGCCTTCCAACTTTCTGGCAACCTCATTCCAGCCTCCTCTCCTATACTAGTCCAAAGTAGTATCCGTATAGTCAGGGGCCTCAATCCTGCGAGGTGTTGAGTGAGCACCTCCTGGGAGTAGCTGAACACCCTCAACTTCCACTGAAATCAACGGATGAGCTAATCACCTTGCATAATCAAGCCCTGGGGGTGGAAGGGAACATAACCCCAGTCCAGCTGTCCAAAAGGGATATGCCACCAGGGGTTTTATTCTTCAAAAGCAATGACTCCAGTTTAGGCATCTCTCACCACCTCCTTGGTGGTACAAAGTAGCTTTATCACCCGCTGGGAGAGAAAGTAGGTCATATTTATAATGGCACGATTAGTCCAGTGGAGTGACTCACTCACTGCTCCTCAGACCTGGCCAAAAACTCTGATATTGTTGATGATAATCTCCCTGCCTAAAAACATCAGCACTATGACACCAGTTCCCACCCAAGAGCACAAAGCCACAGAGCAACCAATCATACTAAGTAAAGCCACACTTCCACAGCAAGAAACAAAGTGTTCAGCTCTGGCTGACGGGCCTGTTCTAAAGCTCTTGTATCAGTTGGAAGAGGACTAGCTTCTTTGAACTCAGTGGGAATACAACTACTGCCTTTCAATACAAGAAGGTCAAACTGTTAAAACAGTTTCCCCGCCTCAAAAATTGGGGCACAGTACTGTAGTGACCTTGCTCTGTTCCAATGACTGTGTTTTTAGATTCTTTTCACTGACAATAACCCCATGAGACACCCCAGGGAAACAAGGATGCAGCAATCAGTATTTATTTGTATCAATGGTGAGGTTCGGTAGTTGATTTACAGACAGGTAGTTCTCTGTTTTAAGTGATCTCTTTATAGAAGACATAAAGGGATGGGGAAATACCTGAAGAACATTGCTGTGCATTTTTAGGGTTTGATCCAACACATAATGAAATCAATTGAGAGATTTCTAGTGACATCAATGGCATTAGATCAGGTTCTTAGTTCTTCAGATTTGCCTAACTAACATCCACGAGTGGTTGATAGGCCTGAAGATAGGTAACACCTATCAGCTGAGAGCTACTCAATGAAAAGCCTGGAGACTGTGATTTGTGGGAACAAGACCCACAAATTACAGCCCCCAATGAACAATTACATTAATTGGTCCTTTCAGAACAAACCTTTGTTCTACCACATTCATTTCTAATCAGGTGGGGTGGGACAAAGCAGAACAACAAACATGGGGATGAAGAAAGTTGCATGACCTTGAACCTGTCAAAGTTGGCTATGGGTAAAGCAGCATGTGTCTCTTGAAAGCTATCAGCTTTCTCTCCCTGCACATTCAGTGGCACTTAAGGAAGCTGGCCACAAGAGCAGGGCTACAGGCTCAGATATAAGCCCAGAGGGCCAAGCCTTTGCTCCTCTGCTCCCATGGCACTCAGATGCAAGAACATGTGAGATCCCGCTTCATGGAACCTCCTTTAACGAACACTCCTACTCCAAGAAGCCCACAGCCTTCTGCTGAGTTGGGAGGAGGAAGAGGGAACTGCAAACAAGAGAGCAACATCTACAACACACAAGAAAAACAAAGAGAAGAGAAAAGAGACGAGCAGAAAAAAAAGAGCGAAGAAAAAAAGGAGAGTGAGCAGAAAGAATATGGACAGGAAAAGAGATGACAGCAACTGTACTGAGGCATGGTGAGAGGCCACCTAGGGACAGGTGTGTGAAAAAGGTTGAGAACAAATGACTTAGTCACACTGGTCAAGATGAACTCACAACCTAGCCTTGAGAATGGTTTTCAAGCACTGTTTATAAAAAGTGATACGCTAGCCACACCAGCAAACACCACCATTAAGATCTATGTTTTATACAAAGCACTTTTTAACCCGGGGTGGGAAAACTACAGCCCGAGGGCTGGATCTGGTCCATGAGCCGTTTTAAGCCGGCCCACGAGCTCCTGCTGGGGAGCGGGGTCTGGGGCTTGCCCCACTCCAGCGCTTCAGCCAGGGCGCCGGGTCGGGGGCTGCACCATGCGGCTTAGTCCTGCTCCGGTGCTCCAGCTGGGGTGCCGGGTCACCTTGGCATGGCCCCGCTCCGGGGCGCAGGGTCGGGGGCGCTCCATGCATAGGAGCCAGAGAAGGGACATGCCACTGCTTCCGGGAGCTGCTTGAGGTAAGCATCTGTCAGAGCCTACACCCCTGAGCCTCTCCCCACAGCCCTACCCTCTTCCCCAGCCCTGATCCCCCTCCCGCTCTCCAAACCCTTCGATCCGAGCCTGGAGCACCCTCCCGCACCCCAAACTCCTCATCCCCAGACCCACTGCAGAGCCCGCACCCCCAGCCAGAACCTGCACCCCTTCTCACACCTCTCCTCCAGCCCTGATCCCCCTCCCACCCTCCGAACCCCTTGGTCCCAGCCCAGAGCACCCTCCTACACCCCAAACTCCTCATCCCCAGCCTCACCCCAGAGCCCTCGCCCCCTCCCGCAACCCAACCCCAATGTTGTGAGCATTCATGGCCCGCCATACAATTTCTATTCCCCAATGTGGCCCTCAGGCCTTAAACTTTGCCCGTTCCTGTTTTAACCACATAACTGGGACCTTCCGTGCCAGGCACATTCTAACTAATACCACCTTGCACAGATAACCTAACACTGAAGAGAGGACAGTGTAACAGAACTTAAGGAATTGTTCTCAGCCAATGTCTTTTAAGCTAGCCAGAGTAGCTCTTGTAGCAATCTTCTCAGAGAAGAAAGTCCTTGTAAATCTGTAACCTTTACCGTGCCCTTTCATAGCACTTTGATCATTTCTGGTAAAACTGTACCAAACAAAAAGTCTGTGGATGAAAAGAGGGATATTCAATGGAATGGTCATGCAATCAAACCCCCCCAACATATTAGGATATTGGGAGGAATGAAAAACTGATGTGATTCAAAAATTTCAAGCATGCCTAGGTCACTGAAACAAATATAAATGACAAAAACAAATGGCAAGACAAGACTGTGACCACTTCCACTGAATACAAAGGCATTACAATTTCCCTGAGGTTGCAGCAAGCGTTACAATTTTAGGAAGAAGGATTGGAGGTGCTTGAAGGTCATGAGAATCTTATCAGGTTTCTGCTGTTTTAAAAAGAAGTTTCTTTAAAGCTAATTGATTAGAAAGTCCACTCCAAAAATAAAAAAAAGAAAAAGAAAGAAGTGTTCTCCTTTTCTTCTCTAATTTTATCGATGTGAACAAGCTAATGAGTTCCATAATGAGACTTCCAAACTGAGACTACTCACACGTTTTTAAATGATTAAACAGCTTCCTTTTGGAGATGGCATCTGTATTTACAAGAAGAGAACATCAAAGGGCATTTCTAATGCATAATTGTGGTACTTCTTTAGAAGATATGAAGAACTAGTGGATCTTGTCAGTCTGCATATGCCCTACAAGTATTCAACCTGCAGAGGGGTGTTTCAGGTATCTGGTACAATCAACTGAAATGTCATTACATAAAATAATATTATTCGAGAACACTATTTCTGGAAGTAGCATGACAGTATCAGTGATGGGTCAGCTAGTCTACACAGAAGCACTAATGGAAGTCAGGAGAAACTGTTAATTGTACTGGGTCAAAATAAAGTATTACCACAGTGGCCATCAACCAAATGCAAGTGTAACACATGCCTGCTGGGTGTGGTGCTCTGTTCCCCTCTGGTGGCACCTCGACCATCTAGAGATTAATGACACTGCTACAATCTTAGCTAAAAGCCATGTCAGGTTAGGAAGAGTGGGGCACTTGGGGCTGCTAGGAGGGTCTTAGACTGAGGTTCAGAAGGGCTAGTAGGAGGATAGACTGGTGTGTGGGTTCAGGAGCTAGTAGGGTGACAGCATTGAGCTGGGGGCTGCAGGGCCACATGGGGATGGAGGGCTGTAGGCCCACACAGGGATGGGGGATGCAGGGCCACATGGGGACAGGGGTAGATGTGCCCTCAAAAAACCTGTTCCATGCTTCTCCCACCCACACCCAACAGCCCTCCAAGTTCACTCCCAGACTCCTTCCCTCTCCCTCAGCTCCTCCATTATCCCTGACTTCCCCAAGCCTTTGCACTGCTTCTGAGGGCTGCAGGAAATAAGTTGCTGTATTGTAGTTTAAATCAGTGGTTCTCAACCTTTCCACACTATTGTATCTCTTTCAGGAGTCTGATTTGTCTTGTGTGCCCACAAGTTTCACCGCTCAAAAGCTACTTGCTTACAAGATCAGACATAAAAATACAAAAGTGTCACAGCACACTATTACTGAAATATTGCTTACTTTCTTATTTTTACCATATACTTATAAATCAATTGGAATAGAAATATTGTACTTACATTTTCACGTATAGTATATAGAGCAGTAAAAAGTCATTTCTGTATAAAATTTTAGTTTGTACTGACTTCACTAGTGCTTTTTATGTAGCCTATTGCAAAACTAGGCAAATATCTAGATGAGTTGATGTACCCCCTGGAAGACCTCCGAGTACCGCCAGGGGTACATGTACCCCTGGTTGAGAACCACCAGTTTAAATAAATTATTACTCAAAGTTCTGTGTTAATAAACCTGGTAAGGAATCTATTTATCAAAAAAATTACCCAAATCTTTTTTTCGTCTGTATTGTTACAAACATACTTGTTGACAGGTATTTTGAAATAAATTACCAAGATAATTGAAACTGGCGTGATTATATTGTGCTATTCTGACAAACAAAACATGCAGTATTTTAAAATATCATGCACAGAATTTTTAATTTTTTGGCACAGTATTCCTCCAGGAGTAATACAGTAAGCTTCAGAGGTCCCAGGTTCCATCCTGCCCGCCAACGACACAGGTCTGTCAGTGTTACAAGTGGGAGCTCGTCTGGGATATCAACTGGGAAGTCTCTGAAGCTTGGTATGCACTTCCTCAGCTAGGGGAAGTATGTAACCCATGCCTGCTTGGTGTGGTGCTCTGTCCCCTCTAGTGGCACCTAGCCCAGCTAGAGATTGATGAGTCTGCTACACCCTTAGCTAAGAGCTATATGCCTTTTAGCTCATGCAGTAGAGGCTCATCACTAAGCTTCAGAGGTCCCAGGTTCGATCCCACCTACCAATGACCAGGGCCTGTCGGCGTTACACAAGTATGAACACCAACCAAGGGTCAAGCTACTACTGGTGATTGACAATTAGTTGGAGAGATCAAGGATGTGACTATAACTCTCACATCGAGAACAAACCACATCCTAAAAAATTAAGCTTATGTGGAGGCCTCCTAAAGATATTCTAAAATCTAAAATTTGTGAGAAACAGTATTTTCTCTGTAATGTCTTGTTAAATATCTTGTTAAATCTTATGGGTATAGACATTATCAATCATCCTTCCCTTCAACCTAAGTAGAGAAAAAATCTGCATTGTCAGGACAGCAGTCTAGATGGTATAACACTTGGGACTCTGGCCAGTCCTGATGTCAAGTTTCCAGTGGATTCAAAAGGCTGGTAGTGGGAACTGTGGCAAAGATAGGCTTTTGTGACCAGGAAGAAGAGGGACTAGGTTGGAATCCTGAGTAGACCTTAACCTACCAGATCTCCTACTATACAGGAACATCGACTCCTCTGCTGGCTACCCTTCTCTCTTCCCTGTATCCCAACTTCCCAGGTCTCACCTCCATCGCATGCTAGGGAGCAGGAGCAGCAGCCAGGGGCAGTGCAGAAGTGACCCAGAGAGGTTCTATGCTGGAGAGAGAAGCTGGGGAGGAAAGCAGGCATGTAGATAACAAAGCCCTCTACCTCTCTGAGTGCTGTGTATGTGGGGAGGAAGGCTACAGAGCTGGAGTGCACTATGTTAGCAATTGAGAGGAAAACTGAGGGGGAAGAGCTGGGATGAGAGCAGGACGGATGATAGAAGGAAACAAGCAGATTTTACTCTGTCTTCCCTCCATCTGAAAGATTTCCTACAATATTTCCTTTTAAAGAATGCTGAACTGATTTCTGAAACAGCAGAATTTTTTTTTCACATTGCTTCTCTTTTCACCAAAATCTCAGTTTCTGAATTAGAGCAGGTTAAAAGAAGCTTTTTGTGGTAAAATTTGCTCTTTCCCATTGAGTCACTCCATGCACATGGGAACCGCAAACTTGACAACGCTCTATTCTTTCT
The DNA here is from genome assembly GCF_002925995.2 of Terrapene triunguis. Taxonomy (NCBI): domain Eukaryota; kingdom Metazoa; phylum Chordata; order Testudines; family Emydidae; genus Terrapene; species Terrapene triunguis. The sequence goes on from NW_020664436.1 coordinate 41,870,175, forward strand.
ATACTGAAAGGGATTATACCAATTTCTTCACTGGGGACTAGAACGGCCCCTGTCCCCACAGCTCAGTTTTGCATTTAACAACTTCTATTGGCAAATGAGAGGGGGAAAAACACTGTACTTAAGTTTACAGGTTGGGATAGAAAGCAGAAACAATGCTGACTGCAACCTCACAGGAACTGGAAGGCCACCTTCATGATAGCTCTTTGACTCACAGACTTTTGGTGGATTCTCAAGAGAACCCTTTTAGTACAACGGTCCACTGTGGCGGCCCACTTCCGTTTGGCCTCCTCATCCTCATCCAGCAGGCATCTCCGCAGGTCCTGCTTGTCTGCCTTGCTCAGGGTCCTGTCAGTGACGGGACGCACCAGCTGTGATAAGTTGAGGTGACTGTACAGGCTTCTCTCCACCACGTAGGTGATATTGAACTCACTGACAGAGGTGCGCCCTCGAAGCCTTCTGTTTGGGAAACCACAACCTCCTCCCCCTTTGGCTTTGTGCCGGAGCAATTGTAGGTCACAAGTTGCAGGGGATGCTCCTTTCCTGGCAGGACGCTGGCAGAGAAAAGCTCTGGAACAGGAATAGTTAGTATCCATTTTCTTCAATCGGATCTGCTTCCTGACACTCTGAACCTCCTCCAGGGACACCAGGAGATGGTGCTTGTGCCTGTTTCTGTCATAAAAGCAAATACTTTCAGTACTTACCCCATGGCTCAGGGAGCCAAGGCCCTTCTTCATCTCCCCCTCTGTCAAAGAGCGGCAAACCTTCTGGGTCTTCTCCTCTTCTGGGTAAGAAAAAAATGTCCCCAGCTTCTTGGGGGGCTTAATAAGGCCACGGCTATCAGTTTTGCTGACGGTCTTAACCAGCTTCCTATTAGCACCCCAAGTATCTAGGCTGCTGGATGAAGGAGAAGTGGTGAATGAGTCCAAGTCATCCTCAGGCTGCTTTTCAGAAGAGCCATCTAAGTAGAATTGCTTCTTGTGAACTCCAGAGTAAAGTGCCGATCTGTCATCCAGTACAGGAGAGCTGTCAAGTGAGTGCTCGTCCACACCTACAGGGGACAAAAGCAGCAAAACATACGTCATCTTTCACACTTATTGTCTAATTTACTTATACACTAATGAGTCTTCCCCTGGAGGTTGTGCTCTGGCCAATTATTTCATTAAATTAAGACAACAACAACAAAATACAGATACTTTTTAAAACAGAGAAAATATTCCTGACTACTGTGATTCACAGTAGCCCATAACATTTTTGTTGGTGGACAGACTTGCAGCAAATTTTCCCACTTCCATAAGCAAAGCAAGAATTCTTGGATAACTTAAATAAGAAGCAGCCTTAAAGAATATTTTAAAAGGACATTATCACGACATTTTCAGTATTTTAAACATCATTCTTTACTTCCAAGTGGTGTCAGTAATGAACCTTTAAAAAGTTGAAATCAAGATGCTTCTTCCCAGAAGATATTTTTTCGTCAATGAGCGCACACACTGTTTTATGATATTAATTAGAAATAATAATAGTAATAAAACTACTCTGCGTGTATACAGTGTTTTTTCATTCACAAACCTCACAGAGCTATAATGAAGGAGCAGAACGTATTTTCTTTCGTTTACAGATGAGATAGATGAAGAACAGAGAAGTTAAGTGGCTTGCCCAAGCAAGTCAGTGGCAGAGGTGAGACCAGAACCCAGGTGTCCTAATACATCACTTATATGCAGATTATGCTCCTCCTGTTGGTTTTTTTTATTGTCACTCTGGGTGCTGAGATGTTGGCAATGGGCCAAATTCTGCTGTTCTTAATTGAGCAACATTCCCATTGAATTCTAAAAGAAGTTTGCTCAGTTGAGGACTGCAGATTTTGATGCATTGATATTTACATATTTATTTAAAGAAAATAAGGGCACGGAAGCACTGAGTGTGGAGGGAATCTTATCAGAAGTTGCATGTATTTTGCAAACACAGTAAAATCACAGGAGTCTTCCCCACTTCTTTCTTGCAAAGCACACTGCAGGAAAGTGTTGAAAGAAATGTGTACACCCACAGGGCCTTCCATACCATTCTGTTGGGTCCTAGAGCTCAGCTACCAGCAATGCAATGAGATCATTATGGGCAAGAAATGCATTCAAGATACTCAAGAGCAAATAATACACCAAACATCCCCACTTGGTTTCAGATTTCCAATAGCCAGTACTGCTACAAGCCAACGGTATTTCTCTCTAAGGTATAGAGCTGAGCCCAAGGATCATACTGAAAGGCTAGAGCTTCCTGGGGGTGGCCCCGAGTTCTATTTAACATTATGTTTACTTAACGCATTTGTGAGAGAAAGGGAGTAGGTCAAATTGTGGGTGTACCAACCTCAGCATCCCTTTAAAAAATATGCTTTCAGCAGCTCTCCATATTTTAGGTGGAAAAAATGATTTTTCAAACTGAAATATTATTTTAAAATAATGGCTACAACAAAGATACAGGAACGGGACCTGGGCTGCTTTTGGGATTAGTGGAGGCATATAATACACTTAAAACATAATTCCTTTTTACGTGTAAGGGTTTAGAGAACATTTTCTTCAGATTTTTCTACTGAGCATCTTTTAAGCCAGATGCTGAGTTAGGGACAAATGCCAAAAAATAGCACACATATGTGACAGTTCTGCCCAATATATTAGCTAGTGCATGTATATAGGTGATTCACACAGCTGTATGTGTTCCCAAGTGCTCACAGAACTGTCTTATACAGATTGAATTAATTTTTAGTGAGTTGTAAAACTCTTTTTTAAAAGTAAACCGGAGTTTTATCCGTCCCCATTATAACTCAAGGGGCTTCCACAGTGTTACAGCAGGGATGAATTTGGACCACTGATTTCAATTATGGGGTTGGTAAACTATCCTAATAATAGTGAATACATTCCAACATGCACACAACATTGCAGGTCTAGCCTCAGCCTATACGAGGTTGTAAATTCAGAGTTGAGGCTTCCTGTTTCATCTTCTGTACATTCTGTTGGCAAGAGACATCTGCTGCACATATATTAGTTGAAACCTCAGCCTCTCTTCTGTGAAGGTACAGCCAAATAAATTAAGGAATGGTTGTGTGCCAGATTTGACACCCTTTAACTCTGCATTTTCTGGATCTGATTAAGAGTCTTAACATCACTTGCACTGAACTGTTCAGTGGTTCAATTACTTTTTTTTTCTTTTCCCAGTGTAACAGAATAATAGTTCTCATGGGAGTGAATAAGTGTTGACAAATTACACTGGCTTATTGAGTAAATATGTATTTAAACAACTTGCAAAATATGCATTGTGTGTCACAGGCCACAACAGATGTTGTAAGGAGTCAGTCCATAGTATAGAGCAGCGGTGACCAAACTTACGGACACGCTGAGCAACATATGACAATCTTCAGAAGTTTGAGAGCTGGGGTTCACCTGCTGGGGGTTGGGGCTTCAATCCCTCAGGAGGCACCTGCTGGGGCTTGGGGTTTCAGCCCTGCTCCTGCTGAAGCCCCAAGCCCTGGCAGGCGTGCGACGCGGGGCTGAAGCCCTGAGACCGCCCTCCCTGCTGGGCAAAAGCCCCTACCCCACCACCCCTGCTGTAAGGCAGAGGACCCGAGCTCCCTCCCACTTCAGTCTGGTAGTTGGAGAATGGGGAAGGAAGGGGGGTTGTGGGGAGCTCTGCGAGCCCCACTTTAACTATAAAAGAGCTGCATGTAGCTCACGAGCCACGGTTTGGCCATGCCTGGTATAATGACACTAACATATATGATTTTTTAAAATGCTATGGAGAAAAAGATAGCAGAGAATTAGCAAGCATCAGTGACTCAGCGACTAAAATAAATTAAGATAAAATACCGATAGATTCAGTCAGCATCAAATTCTATTGCCCAGTCAAATCTACATTTAACAGGATGAAGGAGTCTGTGTGAAAAGCATGGGAAGCTGCATCTGGAAATGCAGTGAACACCGCTCGTTTCTGTTGTTTCTGAAGAAAAAGGTGGGAAATTTTGGCAAAATTACCTGTGAGGAGCTCCCTGACGTGGGCATAGGGAATTTCTATGGGAAATTTTATTTAAGAACATAAGATTGGCCATACTGGGTCAGACCAGTGGTCCAACTAGCCCAGTATCCTGTCTTCTGACAGCAGCCAGTGCCAAATGCTTCAGAGGGAATGAACAGAACAGGGTAATTTTGAGTGATCCATCCCATCCATCCAGTCACACAGCTTCTGGTAGTTGGAGATTTAGCAGTTGCGTTCTTGACCATCTTGTTTAACAGACATTGATGGACCTATCCTCCATGAAGATATCGAATTTTTTTTGGGGCCCAGTTATGCGTTTGGCCTTTGCAATATCCCATGGCAATGAGTTCCAAAGGTTGATTTTGCATTGTGTGAAGAAGTACTTCCTTTTGTTTGTTTTAAACCATCTGTCTATTCATTTTGTTAGGTGACCCCTAACTCTTGTGTTACGTGCAGGAGTAAGTAACACTTCCTTATTCACTTTCTCCACATCAGTTAAGATTTTATAGACCTCTATCATATCTCCCCCTTAGTCATCTCTTTTCTAAAATCTGAACAATCCTAGTCTTCTTAAATCTCTTCGTATGAAAACTGTTCCAGACCCCTAATCCTTTTTGTTGCCTCTCTCTGCACCTTTTCCAGTTCAAATATATCTTTTCTGAGATGGGGCAAACACAACTACATGCAGTATTCAAAGTGTGGGTGTGCCATGGATTTATATAGTGGCATGATATTTTCTGTTTTATTATCTATCCCTTTCCTAAAGGTTCCTAATGTTCTATTAGCTTTTTTTATTGCTTCCGCACATTGATCGGATGTTTTCAGAGAACTATCCACAATGACACCAAGATCTCTTTCTTGAGTGGTAACAGCTAATTTAGACCCCACCATTTTGTATGTACAGCTGAGTGTATTTTTTCCAGTGTGCATTACTTTACACTTATCAACACTGAATTTAATCTGCCATTTTGTCACCCAGTTTAGTGAGACTCCTTTGAAACTCTTCACAGTCAGCTTTGGATTTATGAATAATTCTGTATAGTCTGTAAATTTAGCCACCTCACTGTTCACCCCCTTTTCCAGATCACTTATGAATATGTTGAGCAGTACAGGTTCCCAGTACAGATCCTATGGTAACTGAGCCTACTCATACACTTTAATGAGTAGTGGCACATGAGCCAGCAAACAGAGCTGTAAACAGGGGCATTTGAGTGGGAGTTCTGTTGGAGGAGAAAGAAGGAGGCAAGACCCTGTTCCTTAGTGGCAGTCAGTGACATTGTTGTGGGTGATGTGTGTTTTTTCTGATTTCTGTTCAGTTTGCAGAGGCTGTTAGGGGGCAGTATGATCTGAGAGGAGCAGAGTCCTGATTAGGGAATGGGGCTTCTCTGATTAGGGGGCCTATTAAGACAACCAAGCAACCAGCCAGTGGCACAGGAGACAGCAAACTGAGCTGTGAACAGGGGCATATGAGTGGGAGTTTGTGGGAGCGGTGTGTCCGGTGTTCTGGTATTGTTTGGGTTTTTGTATTTGTATGTTTGTTTGTTGTTTTTCTTTTTCCTTGACAGGACTTGAGGTGGGAAGTCTATGCCAGACAGAGGCAGAAGTGGGAGTGAACCAAGCAATGAAAGAGACAATGAAGATGACCAGATGCAGAAGCTGCAGGATTTACATGATCCTAGAGTGGGTCCCTGAAAAGAGTTTTGTTTGTACGAAGTGCTGCTTGATAGAGCAGTTGGAAGAGAAGATCCGAGGTTTGGAGATGAAGGTGGAAAATACAGTTGATTTCAAAGGGGATTCGAGCAGATGAGGGAGGGAAGGTAAGAGGAGGCTGAAGGGAAAAGTCAAGACTCAGATGTGAACTGGCCTGAAGAACTCTGAGGGGAGACTGCTGGGTGAGGAAAGTGGCCAATGGAAGCATGAGACTACAAGAACTAGGCAAAGGAAAAATGATGGGCTAGTGAAGGATAAACAGAGCCCAGGAACAGGTCTGCTGAGTTGGACAATGTTAAAGGCGAACAGCAGGCCGTAACTGAAGGAGGGAGGGCAAGGAAGAAGAGAAGAGCGGACAGTCTTATGGGAAGAGTCAGTGGAGCTACCCGGAGTTCAGAGCCCCAAGAGAATACAGGATGACTTGCAGAAGATTGCAAGGGAGAATAAAAGACAAGAGGACTTGCAGACAGAAAGAACTAGAGGAAGGCTGGAGAATGACACCATCACAAGGAAAGACAGGTCTATGTGATTGGTAACTCTCTACTAAGAAGAGCAGACAGGCCTGTCACCAGAGCTGATCCAGAAAACATAAAGGGTGTGCTGTCTGCCGGAAACTAAGATACGGGATGTGGACCTGAGGCTGAAGAGGATCCTGATGGGAATACGAAAGAATCCACTGATTGTCCTTCATGTGGGAACAAATGACACCGCTAGATTCTCACTGGAACGTATCAAGGGAGACTACGCCAGGCTTAAGGAAATGGAGGCTCAGGTGATCTTCAGTGGGATTCTACTTGTCCCTAGCAGACAGACAAGATTATGGTGATCAATAGATAGCTCAGGCAGTGGTGCTATAAGGAGGGCTTTGGGATGTTTGACCACTGGGAGGCATTCATGGGCAGAGGACAGGTCTCATGGGATGGACTCCACCTAAATAGAGAGGGAAATAGACTTCTGGGATGGAGATTGATACAAATAAAATACAGATAAAGAGCTTTAAATAAGGAAATAGGGGGAGATGGTTGGGAGATGCTCATGAAGTCTCCACATTTGATTCTAACATTGAGCGGGAGGAAAATCAAATAAGAAAGGGTACAGCAATGGAGACAGGAACAGCAGTGGGTAGGAGAATGGACATTAAGAGGAAAGATAGTGCTGATACCAACAAAGCTAGAAGTCAGGTAGGTGATACTGGCAGTAGAAAGACTGTACCCAATCAAGCGAGGAATGTGGGCAAAGCTAACCAGCAACAATTAAGATGTTTGTACACCAATACAAGGAGCCTGAGTAACAGAATGGAGGAACTAGAACTATTTGTACAGGAAGTGAAACCAGATATTATAGGGATAATAGAAACATGATGGAGTAATAGTCATGATTGGAGTGCAGGTATTGAAGGGCATGTGCTGTCCAGAAAAGACAAAAATAAAGGTAAAGGTGGTGAAGTAGCATTGTATATTAATGATGAGTTAGACTGTAAAGTAATTAGAAGTGATGGAATGGATAAGACAGAATCTGTTTTGCACCAAAATCACTTTTTGGGGAAAAAGCTACTAGAGGTTCCCCTGACATAGTGCTTGGGGTATGCTACAGATCTCCAGGATCTGATAAGGATATGGATAGAGACCTATTTAATGTTTTTAATGAAATAATTACTATTAGGAATTGTATGATTATGAGAGACTAACTTCCCTGATATAGATTGGAGGACACATGCTACTAATAATAGTAGGGCCCAGATTTTCCTGGATGTGAAAGCTGACAGATTTCTTCACCAAATAGTCACTGAACCAACAAGAGGTGACACCATTTTAGATTTGGTATTGGTGAGTAGTGATGACCTCACATAAAAACTGATTGTAGGGGACAATCTTGGTTGGAGTGATCATGAGCTAATTCAGTGTAAACTAAATGAAAGGATAAACAAAAATAGATCTGCAACTAGGGCCCTTGATTTCAAAAGGGCAAAAACTTTACAAAATTAAGGGAATTAGTTAGGAAAGTGGACCAGACTGGAGAACTCAAGAATCTGAACATGGAGGACGCTTGGAAGTACTTTAAATCAAAGTTGCAGAAACAATCTGAAGCCTGCATCCCAAGAAAGTGGAAAAAATTCATAGGGAAAGGTTGCAGAGCAAGTATTTCAAACAGGTGATTAACTGAAAGCCTACCAGGAATGGAAGATGGGTTGGATCAGCAAGGAAAGCCACCTCTTGGAGGTCAGAAAAATGTAGAGATAAAGTGAGAACTGCCAAAATCCAAGCAGAGCTGGACCTTCAGGAAATTAAAACCAATATTAAAAGGTTCTATAGCCGTATAAATAAAAAGAAAACAAGGAAAGAAGAAATGGGACCTCTAAAGAGGATATTTGAGAATGGGGTAGAGATTAAAGATAATCTAGGCATGGCCCAACACCTAAACAAATACTTTGCCTCCATTTTTAATAAGGCTAATGAAGAGCTTAGGGAGAGTGGCAGGCTGGCTAATGGGAGCAAGGATATTGAAAACAGAAATTACCACATCCAAGGTGGAAGTCAAACTCAAACAGTTTAATGGGACTAAATTGGAGGGACATGGATAATCTCCATCCAAGAATATTAAAGGAACTGGCACATGAAATTGCAATCCAATAGCAAGGATTTTTAATGAATCTGTAAACTCGGCAGTCATACGCTATGACTGGAGAATTGTTAATACAGTAAAAGCTGTTTTACTGGGCATGTTGGGGAAATGGGGGGTGCCAATAAGTGAAAAATGCCGGTTAACTAAGAGGGAGGGAGTTTGGATGTGGGAGGGAGTGCAGGGATGGGGGTTGGGGTGCAGGCTCGGGGAGGGAGTTTGGGTGCTGGAGGGGTGCTGGATCTAGGGGTGGCTCCCTGCAAGCAGCCTCGGGTGGCTCCGTGCAAGCGGAGATCTGTCCCAGCTGCTCCTAGGCGGAGGCGTGGCAGGCAGCTCTGTGCGCTGCCCCCACCCTACCCTGCCCTCAGCTCTGGCTCCACAGCTCCCATTGGCCGGGAACCGCAGACTGTGGGTGTAGGCAGCATGCAGAGCTGTCTGACACACCTCTGCCTAGGAGCAGCCAGGACAGGTCGCCACTTGCGGGGAGCTGCCCGAGGTGAGCGGCCCTTGGATCCGGCATCCCACACCCCAAGCCCCTTCCCGCACCCAAACTCCCTCCCAGAGCCCTCGCTCTGCACCCCCTCCCATGCCCCAACCCCCTGCCAGCCCCACACCAACCGAACTATAAACTGGACTTTCAAGGAAGATCAGAAATGCTGGTTTATAAAGTTTTCCGGTTGGTGAAGTGCTGGTTGGTAAAACAGCTTTTACTGTATATTTTTAAGGGAAAAAATGTGATCTGGGAAACTAAAGGCCTGTTAGTTTGACCTCAATTGTATGAAAGGTCTTGGAACAAATTTTGAAAGAGAAATTAGTTAAGGACAGAGAGGTAAATGATAACTGGGATAAAATACTACATGGTTTTACAAAAGGTAGATCATGCCAGATTAACTTGATCTCCTTTGAGAAGATAACAGATTTTTTAGACAATCTACCTGGATTTCAGTAAGGCATTTGATACAGTTCCATATGGGAAATTATTAGTTAAATTGGAGAAGATGGGGATTAATATGAGAACTGAAAAGTGAATAAGGAACTGGTTAAAAGGGAGACTACAATGGGTCATACTGAAAGGTGAACTGTCAAGCTGGAAGGAGGTTACTAGTGGAGTTCCTCATGAACTGATCTTGGGACCAATCTTAATTAACACTTTTATTAATGGGAGTGTGCTAATAAACTTTGCAGATGGAGGAGGACTGGAATATCATACAAGAAGATCTGGATGACCTTGAGAATTTGAGGAATAAATGGGATGAAATTTAATAGTGCTAAGTGCATGACTTGCACTTAGGTACTAACAGCATGACTTGCACTTAGGTACTAACAGCAAGAATTTTTGCTATAAGTTGAAGACTTATCAGTTGGAAGTGACAGAAGAGGAGGAAGACCTGGGTGTATTGGTTGATTTCAATATGACTATGCGCCGCCAATGTGATGTGGCCATGAAAAAGGCTAATGCAGTCCTAGGATGCATCAAGTGAGGCATTACCAGTAGAGATAAGGAGGTGTTAGTACCATTATTATGGTGAGACCTCATCTGGAATACTTTGTGCAGTTCTGGTCTCCCATGTTTAAGAAAGTTTAATTCAAACTGGAACAGGTGCAGAGAAGGGCTACTAGGACGATCTGAGGAATGGAAAACCTTCCTAATGAGAGGAGACTCAAAGAGCTTGGCTTGTTTAGTCTAACCAAAAGAAGGCTGAGGGGAGATATGACTGCTCTCTATTAATATATCATAGGGATAAATACCAGGGAGGGAGAAGCATTATTTAAATTAAGTACCATTGTGGACTTAAGAACAAATGGATGACAAGTTTAGTCTTGAAATTAGATGGAGGTTTCTAACCATCAGAGGAATGAAGTTTTAGAACAGCCTTCCAAAGGGAGCAGTGGGGGCAAAAAACCTGACTGGCTTTAAGACTGAGCTTGATAGGTTTATGGAGGGGATGGTATGAGGAAACTGCCTACAGTGGCATCTCCAATAACCAGTGATGGGATGCTAGATGGGGAGGGCTCTGAGTTACTACAGAGAATTCTTTCCCAGGTGTCTGGCTGGTAGGTCTTGTTCATGTGCTCAGGGTCTAACTGATCATCATATTTGGGGCCAGGAAGGAATTTTCCCTTGGGTCAGGACTGGCAGAGATCCTGGTTTGTTTGTTTTTTTAACTTTCTTCTGCAGCATGGGGCATGGGTGACTTGCAGGGTTAAACTAGGGTAAATAGTGGATTCTCTGTAACCTGATTTGAGGACTTCAGTGACTCAGCCAGAGGTTACGTGTCTATTACAGGGTGGGTAAGGTTCTGTGGCCTGCGATGTGTGGGAGGTCAGACTAGATGAACATGATGGTCCCTTTCTGGCCTTAAAGTCTAAAAGTCATTAAATACTGATTAGCTTGTTAAGATCAATAGCTTTTGCTGGACCAAACTGATAGTAAACCAAAAAAAGAAAAAAAAAAAAAGTTTTAGTAGCCTGGTCAGCGGTGCTAACCGGAGCCGCCAGGGTCCCTTTTTGACTGGGCATTCCAGTTGAAAACTGGATGCCTGGCAACCCTATTCTTTCTGCAGTTTCCCTTCAAAGGCCACATGGTGGGGGGATAGCAGACAGGCAACACCTGGGTCCTAGTTTACCCAGAATGTTTGGTGGTCACCCCTGCATAATTTTGGGTCTCTGGAGTACTTGGGGGATGGAGTAGCCATAGATGGGCCTCCTTCCGCCCAGTGTAGCAGTCCTGGGAGAAATCCACCACCTTGGGGCATTCACTCAGGGGTTGTGTCTTCACTGCAGAATAAACTTGGGCTGTTACTCAGGTGTTGCCCCAACCCCCTCCCATTCACACAAAAAACCATCTCACCCCAAGGTTAGTGGTGCTTTCAACCCAGGCTAGCTGGCTTGTATGGGGCTAGAGGCTAAAACCTGAATGAGGCCTTCACTCAGGCTGGTAACCCGCCTACTTTGCAGTGAGTATATAGGCTAAATTATTCGAGTGCTGACAGTTCTCCAGCGCCTTCGTACTTCCGTCTATGTCCAGGAGGACAGACAAGTTCTATAATTCACTAAGAACCATAGAGCAGATCAGTTTACTGCAGCACAAAGAATAATGGGAATGACCCTACAAGTCCTAGCGACACACATAGGTGAGCACAGCACCAGTAACTTGGGTATGGCATTGCAGTGTTGCTGCTCACATACAGGCTAGGCTAACTCCAGTGCTCAGACCCAGGTACTGATCACCCAAGTTAACTGCAGTGTAGACATATCGACAGGGTGAGCACTTCTGCACCTCTCCCTAGGCTCTCTCTCCACCAGCAGCATGGCTTTTGCATGCTGTAACTGTTTGCCTACATGTTTTCCACCAGGATCATAGAAGGCACAGAGATGGAGTTAGTGCAGCAAGAATGTGTGATAGAAATTCTGTGGCCTTGCCAAAGAATGATACCATGTAGAACAGTTCCACCTTCACCAACCAGCCACTCCCCTTCCAAATCCTTAGAGCTGCAATTGGGGAATGTTCTTGCAAAGGTGTCTCCAAAGGCTTGGAAAAAGAGAACCAAGTCAGGGTGGCTCTGCTCCGCTGCTTGTGACATAATAGGGGCACAAATGTCATGGAATTTCTGCTACCTTTCATTCTTTCCACAAAATACAACAGAGGGGATGAAAATAAAGCCAAGTTCTAACCTCCAGATAAAAGGACTCTCCAATATTGCAATTGGAGTGCTAACAGACCTTCAGCTGTAGCAGTAACCACCTCCCAAACAGCCACATTGCTCTCCTTAAAGTCTTAAAACAGCTGGGATAACTCAATCTTTATAGAAAACACCACCCAATTTCACAGAGCTACAAGTTTATGGCAACGAGTACAATCATTCTTATTACCCCTCACCCAGAAGGCTCCCCGCCCCCAACCTTCTCTGTTCAACACAGAAACAAAGTCACCCGTTCAGTTTAATTGAGAATAACTGTATGCACTTTGCTTTTACCTTCTGTGCTGGGTTTTTTCATTTCTTCCACCCTAATTAGTTTCTTTCTGACTCTGCGAGTAGAGTTAACCAGCTTGTGCAACCTCTTAAACTTCACCGACTCCTCTGTTTCATCATCCGATTGTTCTCTTGACTGGCAAAGAAACAAAGGGAATGTTAATAAAGTAATTGTTCCATAGCTTGCTCCTTGAAGTCAAGTTAACCCAACCCAGCTGCTGCTCTGTGTCAAAGCAGCTCTGTAACTGGCATTATATTCTCCACCCAGGTCAGAGAGAAGCATTGAAATTATTGACAGATTTCAAAGTGCATAACATACCATTTTGACTTCTAATTCTGTGCAACGTGAGGTCCTAAAAGCACTGAAATACATTGCTGCCCTTGTCTTCCTTTCCATGCATTGTGTAATAACTACTTTCACGTCCTCTTTCAATGCATTGCAGGCAGGGCTCTTCTTACCATACCAGTTACGCTCCTGTGGTTTGGGTCAGGCACTGGTTTGTCTGGCCTGTTGGAACTTGCCATTTAAACCTGGTAATAAACAGCTTCTCCAAACTGAAACTCTATCATTGACTTTTTCCAGTCTTCCCAGAAAATCAAAACCAGCAGTGCAAGAAGGGGACGGGAAGGAAGATACTTCATCCTCTGTCTCGTTCATTAGTTACACGCCGCCACAGCTACAAAATCCTCTTTCTCCTCCTCCCCCTATCCCACACTCTTTTTGAAGGCTCTCAAGGCTAGGCTTAGGATGGACACAGCATTCCTCCAACAATGACCAAGGGAAAACTCTGACCTTTTCTGATATACAGTATAGTCCATATTCCCCAGCATCCCGTTTCATTTTGCGTCTGATCCATTATGCTCAGTTCCAGCTGTTTTCCCTCAAGTATCAAACATTACAGAGGCAAATAAAAATTCACTCGCTCCAGCAGCAGACACACAACAAGCTGAAACAATTTATTCCTTGTGGACGAAATGAGGGTTCCAATTTTTGAGACAGATCCAACGTTCAATATGCTACTTCCTCTGTTTTAATCTATTTAGAATGTAAAAAGGGGGAGAGGGGGGAGGAAGGCACTCCAGCTCTTACAGTACAGGACTAGCACTGTATGCAGTGCATTCCAGCAAACACTGCCCATTCCAGCTGGAGTGCAGCACAAATTGTATACCTTTGTCTTTGTGTACACCCCAGCCAATTCATCACATTCTAAGGTCCAGCTCAAAAATCTTAACGCATCTTCCTCTCAATGAACTTTAGGTCATCTGAGCTTCTATGTCAGACTGCATTATTTTCTTCTCATGAAAAAAACCCACCCTGTTTTTACCTAACTGTTTAAAGGCTGGCAAAATAGGAGAGCTTATAGGCTTTAAAAATATACATAAAGGTCAGAATAAACCACAACATAAACCACAGGACAGGATGTCAAACGGCAAACACACTGGGGTATATTTTCAAAGTCCAAAATGGCACTGAGATGCCGCTTATTGAAAGTCAATGGGAATTAGGTACAGCTTTGAAAATATATCCCTCACAGGGCCAAATTTTCTGCTGGTGCAATTCCTTTGAAGCCAGTGGAGTTGTGCCAGCAGAGCATTTGACACACATTCCTCAATTTACTTGATTAAAACAAAATTCACATTATTCTAAAATAAAAAGGACTAAATGGTCTGCTGGACGGATGCAGTATGGCAATTCCAATGTTGCTAAACACAAAGAATCTGAAAGACCCAGTGAGTGCATTTATCATAGGGACCAACACAGTATGTAATTAGTTGCCCAGAGTGAAAGATTATTATTTTAACACAACAAAGTAGGATAGCAGCAGACTGATTTAAAGAAAGATACATCATAGAATCATAGAAGATTAGGGTTGGAAGAGACCTCAGGAGGTCATCTAGTCCAATCCCCTGCTCAAAGCAGGACCAACACCAACTAAATCATCCCAGCCAGGGCTGTGTCAAACCAGGACTTAAAAACCTCTAAGGATGGAGAGTCCACCACCTCCTTAGGTAACCCATTCGAGTGCTTCACCACCCTCTTAGTGAAATAGTGTTTCCTAATATCCAACCTAGACCTCCCCCACTGCAACTTGAGACCATTGCTCCTTGTTCTGTCATCTGCCACCACTGAGAACAGCCGAGCTCCATCCTCTTTGGAACCCTTCAGGTAGTTGAAGGCTGCTATCAAATTCCCCCTCACTCTTCTCTTCTGCAGACTAAATAAGCCCAGTTCCCTCAGTCTCTCCTCATAAGTCATATGCCCCAGCCCCCAAATCATTTTTGTTGCCTTCCGCTGGACTCCCTCCAATTTGTCCACATCCCTTCTGTAGTGGGGGGACCAAAACTGGACACAATACTCTAGGTGTGGCCTCACCAGTGCCGAATAGAGGGGAATAACTACAGACTGGTCAGCCTCACTTCAGTCCCGGGCAAAATCATGGAGCAGGTCCTCAAGGAATCCATTTTGAAGCACTTGGAGGAGAGGAAGGTGATCAGGAACAGTCAACATGGATTCACCAAGGGCAAATCATGCCTGACCAACCTGATTGCCTTCTATGATGAGATAACTGGCTCTGTGGATATGGGGAAAGCGGTGGATGTGATATATCTTGACTTTAGCAAAGCTTTTGATACGGTCTCCCACAGTATTCTTGCCAGCAAGCAGGGCCGGCTCCAGGTACCAGCGAAGGAAGCAGGTGCCTGGGGTGGCCAACAGAAAGCGGCGTCACTCCGTCCGTTATTGGGGTGGCACGTCTGTGGTCTGCGGCAGCAATTCAGCGGCAGCTCAATCACTCCGCCTCAGAATTCGGAGGTGGCCCCTTCACTCCCTCTCCTCCTCTTCGGCGGCAGCTCAATTGGGTTTTTCTTTTTTCTCTTTTTTTTCACTGCTTGGGGCGGCAAAAAAGCTGGAGCCGGCCCTGCCAGCAAGTTAAAGAAGTATGGATTGGATGAATGGACTATAAGGTGGATAGAAAGCTGGCTAGATTGTCGGGCTCAACGGCTAGTGAGCAACGGCTCAATGTCTAGTTGGCAGCC
The DNA here is from genome assembly GCF_002925995.2 of Terrapene triunguis. Classification (NCBI taxonomy): domain Eukaryota; kingdom Metazoa; phylum Chordata; order Testudines; family Emydidae; genus Terrapene; species Terrapene triunguis. Next base: position 41,885,528 of record NW_020664436.1, read on the forward strand.
GGTATCAAGCGGAGTGCCCCAGGAGTCGGTCCTGGGGCCGGTTTTGTTCAACATTTTTATTAATGATCTGGATGATGGGATGAATTGCACCCTCAGCACGTTCGCAGATGAGCCTAAGCTGGGGGGAGAGGTAGATAGCTGGAGGGTAGGGATAGGGTCCAGAATGACCTAGACAAATTGGAGGATTGGGCCAAAAGAAATCTGATGAGGTTCAACAAGGACAAGTGCGGAGTCCTGCACTTAGGAAGGAAGAATCCCATGCACCACTACAGGCTGGGGACCAACTGGCTGAGCAGCAGTTCTGCAGAAAAGGATTTGGGGATTACAGTGGACAAGAAGCTGGATATGAGTCAGCAGTGTGCCCTTGTTGTCAAGAAGGCCAGCAGCATATTGGGCTGTATTAGTAGGAGCATTGCCAGCAGATTGAGGGATATTTGTTTGATTAAAAGCAACAGCAGAGTCTGACCAGCAGAACTTTCCTACCAAGCAGGAGAGTGTGTGGCACAGAATATATATCTATATTTTTTTTTTGTAGGGGAGAAAGACTGTTAATATCTTATAGATTAGGCCTTACGCATCTGTCATTACAAGTGGTAGTCACAAGAGCTGGTCTGGATTTTTTTCAGTTAATAACTTTTTTGTTGGAAAATGCTGATTCTTTGAAACAAATTGTTTATGGAAAAGGATTGGGTTTGACAGATTTCCCATTTTGAAAGCAATTTTGAAAAAAGTTTTGAAATTATTGAAACAGGACATTTTGGTGTTTTCTGAACAAAAAGTTCCATTTTTTGGTTTGAAATGGCTTTTCATTTTGAAATGTAAATTCATTTATAATTTAAAAATGTGAAAAAAATAAAAAAGGTCAAAATTGGAACCAAATGTGTCAAAATGATCAAAATAAAATGTTTTGATTGATCTGATCCTCTTATTTTCTCTTTATTTTTTGGTTCACAAAATTTTTCAACATTTCAACTTTTCATCCCAATTTGGGATGGGGAAAAAATGTTCCAAGTCTCAAAATTTCTCACAGGCTGGGAAAACCATTTTCCACCCAGCTCTAGCAACCGTTCTCCTGTAGGCTTTTTCAATGCTGCTTGCTATCAAAGTTGCTATCAAAATCTTCTTAAGTCTTTCAACGTATTGTAACAATACAAAAGTACAGGCACAATCTCTGGCTATTCAGGGGAGACCTTTGCCAGGGCTGGCTCCAGGCACCAGCGTAGCAAGCAGGTGCCTGGGGCGGCCAATGAAGAGGGGGGCGGCACGTCCGACCATTTGACGGCAATTCGGTGGCGGGGCCGTCACTCCCTCTCAGAGCGAAGGACCTGCCACCGTAGAATGAAGCGGCGGTAGAGCTGCTGCCGCTTGCAATCGCGGCTTTTTTTTTTTTTTTTTTTGCTGCTTGGGGCGGCAAAAATGCTAGAGCCGGCCCTGACCTTTGCAAAGTGTTGCCCTGAGGTGGAACAATTTTATAGGTGACGAAGGAAATCTACGTTACAATCAATGGCTTCCTGCAGGGAAAGGTCCCACAGCAATCAAGGCTAGCAATCAGAAAGGGCACTTTATAGCAGTCAACATGGTAGGTGTCCCACTCAGAGGTCAGAGAGCGCTTACAGTGCAGTGAGTCTATAAATATTTTATTGCTACACGTATAAGGCTATCCTATTACACTAAATTTCAGCACAGTTAACCCTTTCTTTACAGCAAACAGAGGCATCTAATATGCATAATACCCTGACTCTTAAGTAGCCTTATTAAGAGACCTTCCTGAATATTCGAAAGGGAAAACAAATGGATTTACAGTACTGTAAATAGGAACAACCTAATTTCCATCCTTGCTGCTTCAAATTTTTTCCATCCAAAAGCCCATATGGCTCAACTTTTAATTATTTTGGCTAATGCTGTATGTAGTAATTCTGTGGTGAATGCTTAAGTGTTTCATTTCTAGTTTCCATGGCAACATTACATCAGATTGCAGACAGCTGGCTCCACAGTTTTAAACCATAACAAATTGACCAAGCCAATACAAAAAATGATACATGCTTTAAAGAGACAGTGCGCCATTCTGCTGCCAGTGGAATAGAGCAAAGCCTATGGGGCCTATTTGGCACTTATGCTTGGGCGGAGTCTCCTTTCCCAGCTTCTTTTGGAACAAGTGCATCTTTGACACATCTGCAATGTTCTAATAGTGAAGAAACTGGGCCAGTTTGGAGAACTCTATTGGAGAACACAACCGCACGAAGGGCTACAGGGAAACTGGAATTAAATTAACAGCATCTGTAAATACCAAGGGCTGCATACAGAGAACTGCAACAATCATGCATTGAATGACTGGAAAAGTATAACTCCAAGCTGTAGCTGCAGCCTCAGCTCTTTCTCTGAGAGCAAGTGTGACCATACGACTGTGAAAATGTTCTTGAAACCCTAACTGTGCCACCACCTTTGCCATGCTCTAGGCCCAAAATGTCCTCCTTGATTCTGTACCCCACACAACCTCCCCTTCGTCCTTCAATAGCTATTCTCAAAAACCATATTTTCCCACAATCCCTTAAACCAAAATTAGAACCATTTTAAAAGTAATTGTTTAAAAAAAAGTAATCCAGGGACTAAAATAAGCACTGCAGCCCCATAACTTACTGTCCTCCGTCCCGCTTGCCTCCTCCCCATTTGACTTTTTTATGCTGTCAACATAAGTTCTTTGGGGCAAAGATATGTACCTTGTTCTAGATCTATGAAACACTATCCAGTCCATTTTAGGTGGTATATAAATAATAATAGTGAACAATCCTAACTTCCCTGCTTGAATTAGAGCTTTATAAAGCATGTTCACATTTATGAGGGTATATGGAATTATTGGACTAATATAAAACAGAAGTAGCTAACACTCTGCAGGGAAATTGTTGGGATCACTTCAGGGTTTCAGAGGCATTCTTTGTAAAACACATAATGTATGATTGCTTGCTAGCCCACTCCTAATAAAATAGAAGTATTTAAGAAATATCAGGGCCATGTCCAGATAAATCCAGTTTACTTGATTTATCTGCTTCAGCTCTGTAAACAAAAACATACATGATGTTTTACTCAAGCTGTATGAAGCCATTTGGAAAGATATCAAACTTCTGAAATTAATTTCATGCCCTAGTAACAGTTTATTCCTGTACTGAACCGGAAAATCTCCCAACAAATCTCCAAATTTGAGTCCAAATTGCAATTGTGTTGGGACAGTCAGACAATTCTTGAGGGGCAGAATGGGGCAAATACACAAGTTCTATGTATGATGTGCCCGATAATTAACCACTTATTAATCATTCCAGAACTCTGAGCCTATGTCAAATCAAACAGATTTGCTTCTTGCGTTGGGAGACGTGGTTACATGTGTCCCTTCTCCCTTTCTCTCTGAAACAAGCTTTACGCCCGCCAAAAATATAATCATTTTACTATCGGGGCAGGGAAAAACACCCCTCCTCCCCCTCAAGAAGCCCGACTATAGTCGGGGACTGGAAAATAGAACAGAAGAGAGTACAGAGTCCCAGGGAAAGGAAAAGAGGAGACAAGAAAAGCTCAGCATGTTATGCGTTGCTTAAGAATAACCACAAAAGCCTTTTCTCTCTCTGAGACAGGAGGCACATCCTCTCCGTATCATCCACACACTTAATGACTTACCGGCTTCGGCATTTATAGGCCTACAGCTCAGTTCCGAATAATTCCCCCAAGTGCTCAACTCCTGCTCTGTCAGCTTTGTAACCCTAAAATTTAGGATTAGGCACTTCTTCTTAAGTACTATATTCGATTAGTATCCTGTGCACAAGACACCTCTTCTCCCGAGTTACATTATCAGTCATCACACTGGCTCCAACTCCACTGGTTAATATGTAAAGAAGAAAAAAAGCATGTTGCTGGACTCAATTAGCTGCTTTCTGCTCACTGACTGATTCCCCCAGTTACTTGCTAGCTTGCAAGAAAGGCATAAGTCATCAGCTCTAAGCAAATCTTCTATTCACCACAAGGAAAAAAGGGAGTGTTGTACATGGCAAACAATCCCTGTTTTCACTGACGAAGGCTTGCTGACCTCTTGCTGGCCTCCAGTTCCTTAATTACTGTCTATGGAATTTCAGTGAAAGAAAAAAAACATACAGAGAATCTGTGCAAAGCCAGGATGAGAACTGACCCTCAAACACTACTGCTAGAGTGGAGACTATCTCTCTAGGAAATACAACTAAAACCTTTTACCAGGTTGGGGTTTGGTTTTTTTTATTCTTTTGACAAAAAGCCCCCAGAGAGATCCCCACTGAAAAATAACCCTTGCCTGAACGTTATTCTTGAAATTACAGAATCTAATTTTTTAATAATCATTAAGTGGGAATTCAAATGTTCTTCCCTCACCCGAGTGCCATTTAAGTTCTCTCCCAAATCTTACTGACCAAATCTCAGTTTAGCTCAGGTTATCATGATGCTGCTTCGCCAGGCACTAGAACGTGCACATGAAAAGTGAGCTCTCTCCCTTTTCTCCCAAGGCTGAGCTCAAATCTCTTGCCTCGTGCCTGATCTCCACCTTTCCTGGGAGATAATCTGAGGGCTTGTCCACACGGAGACATAGTGTACAGCAAACTGGGTGTAAATCTACAGCGCACCAGCCTGCACATACTACCACGCCACATGGACCCCATTACTGCCCACTAAAAGTTCCGTAGTGCACTTTGACTTACTGCCGTTTCAAGCAGCAGGAGCAGTACCGAGAATCTGGCCCTTTTGGTGTGTGCAACATGTTGTTCTTTCGTGACCCATCTAGCCATCTGGATCCTTTTTACTTTCTCCATCTTAGTACCAATGTCCATAAAGCCAAACCTGTGCAAAGCAGGGCCCTTTCAGATCCATAGAAATCACGTGAACCTTTTTCTGGTTTTGATTTGATGAGTTTCATACCCTCTGAGTTTTGCTGTTCACTTGACCCCCAAAAATCCAAGTAAAACTCAGCTGAAACTTCTGAGCTTTGGGAGAAACCGCTGAGTTTTCTCAGATTTCCATGAGACACTGGCCAGCTTCACTTGAAATTTGTCCCAGATTCAAGCATGGGCAAAGCTGGCCCAAGTTTTGGGCTTGCAACTTCAGTTTTGCCTGGTTTCAGGTTTCATTAAGAACATTTCACAAAGCTAATCACAGCACAGGCTGTGTATATAACATTGTGTAGAGTTTGGATGTGATAATATGGACCATACTGTAAGGTTAGAAGAAAATTACTCCCGTCTTTACAAAAATTGTAAGGGGTCAAAAATGTGTTTGCCACTTAGCAAAAGTAACCGTATAAATTAAACATATTGTGCAAATTATCCCTAGCATTAAAATTCAGTAACACCAGAGCTGAATTTGGACCAGTATTACTTATGAAGAAATCAAAGGAGTTCACCAATGGCTAGTCAGATGAGAGACACATTACACATTGGCTGGCGATGCCATTGCCTGCTGAAATTAGTGGGAAATGTGTGTCATATTTCTGTAGAAATAAAAAAAAAAATGTAATTCTCCTAGGAGGTCTGTCTATTCTGGAATAGTTGCTGAGGCAAGTTTCAAAATGTTAACTATTTGCAGGTTTTCAGTTAAAATAACTTTTTAGGACACATCTTTCACTGCTCCGTTCGTGAGCCAGATACTGCGACAATTCCTCCTGTTGAATAGTACCTTATACTAGGTAATTAGTCTAATTAATTTTAATGAGATGACATGCATAGTAATGTACCACTCAGAATGAGTAAGAGTGGCAGAATCAAGATCTATTTAATGTCTGTTGCAGTAAAATTCCTCCCTCATTCTCCCTCAAGGTCTAGTACATTTTTCATCAGCCCAAATAATACTGTATGTGAAATAGTGCTTCTAGCAATGGTACGTCTTAGCAGCCTTTTGCGTGACATGTTTTGGCAGGGCTGAGGTGGTCTGGGGAGACCGCCATTCTTTGGAATACACTGTACTAAAAATCAGGGCTTTGGAGCGGAGCCCGGAGCTGGAGTGTGGAGCAGCTCCATAGCAGTGGAGCTCCAGGTTTTTGCCTGGAGCTGGAGCAGAGTCAGAGCACAGCTCCAAAGCCCTGCTAAAAATGAATGGAGCTTAACATCATCATCCATGAGAACCAGTTTCTTGGACTAGAATAAAAACCTTGAGTGAGAACAGTGAAGTGATTAAATGTCGTTAAATTCATATCAAAGATGGTTCAGAATAACAGAGGCCCCTTTAAGGCCTTGTCTACATAGGCAGTGGTATGTAGGGTAGAGGCACTACACATGTGGCTACATGTCACAGTGGAAAGCAGGTGGTGTCCACACTGTAGCATGTAGCTATACATGGCAATGAAAGGTTCTGGCACGGGGGAGGGAGGGAGGGAAGGGAGAAGCAGCAGGTAAAGAGTCTGGCAGCTCCCCTCTGCTGGAGCCTTTCCCCATTGCAGGGAGCTGTCAGACCTTTCCCTGCTGCCTTTCCCCTACCAGAGGCTTCCCCCATGGTGGGAAAAGGCTCCATCAGCAGGACACTACACTGCTAAAAATAGCAGTGTAGATGGGGAGGCACTGCTTGGGTGCATAGAGAGCCATGTAGGGTATATACCCTAAGGTTCTGGCATGTCTTTATTTGCCTAAGTAGTGCCTCACCTCTACACTGCTACTTATACCCGTGCTAGGGGGGAATCAGGGCCGGCTCCAGGCACCAGCCGAGCAAGCTCGTGCTTGGGGTGGCAGATTCTATGGGGCAGCATTCCGCCCAATCCTAGGGCGGCACAGCCGCTTTTTGGGGGGTTTTTTTGTTTGTTTGTTTGCCGATCCGGCCGCCCTGTAGGGGGCGGCGGCGCGGAGGAGGGGAGCGCCCTGTTGGGAGTGGGCTGCGCACTCCGTCTGCCCCAGCCGGTGCCAGGTCTGTAGCAAGCCCGGCAGGGCAGCCCGCGTCCTTCGCTCCCCGCCGACCGGAGCGGAGCCCTCCCGGCAGGTGGCGTGGTGGTTGGGGCCGCGTGGCAAGCGCCCCACTGAAGCCCTGGCCGCCCCTCTTCTCTCTCTTCCCCTGCTGCCTCTCCCTCCGCTAGCCGGGACACATCTGCAGCGCAGGGAGTCCCCCTGCACCCTGGCTCCGCAGGGGCTTTGGGCGTTTTTTTCGTTTTTTTTTTTTTTGCTTGGGGTGGTAAAAAAGCCAGAGCCGGCCCTGGGGGGAATGCTGTATATGAACTCTACAAGCTGCTGTAAGATTTGTGCAGAACACACATACCCCTAATGAGAGGTGAAATAATTTAAATTCTGTTATTACAATATTTTTACAACAGTAAAATGATTAAAGGCACCATCATAAGCAAAATGAAGGAAACGCCAATCCCGGGGGAGGCAAGTGGCAATCAACTTGAGCTCAATTAAGATTCTCTGTTGTACCATAGCTAAAGATTATTCAGCACAGGCCTGCCAAGTGGGGGAATGAAACAAATGGATTTTGAAACTCTTGATTCCTGAGCTGAGCAAGACTTTGTTCCAGAAGTAACATGCTTAATCTTCAAAGGGACAGCGTGGGGAGAGGGAAACCACATTACATTTACAGCATCTCCTGCTGGCTGATTCATACATGGAGGATGGCATATTCCATAGAAAGAACTGTTAACCAGCTGAATAGAAAGTAGGGGAATTAGGCAGCTGCCAGATGGGGAAAAGTATAGAAAGAACAAGGTAACATGTTAGCCCGGAGGAGGAAATATTAATGAAGCCTCCCCCTCCATATAACGGCCTAATATCTTGTAGTAAATTAAGACAGCATGACCTTGTCCACATGATCAGAACTGTGCTGGCTACCACTATGTTTAAATACAGTTGTTGCCTGAAGGCTTCTAATCCTTTTTATTTTTAGCAATATTGACAGGGATGTTTTTCTTAGACTTCTTACAAATTAATTATATAGGGCCAAATTCAGCACTAGCGTAAGCATGTACAACTCAAGTTGAAAGTCAATGGGAGTTTTGCTGGGCTACCCATCAGCTGAGTTGCCTCATAGTCAATAGTTTAGCATAAGCTGGTTGTTAGAAAATAAAAATTCTTTGTAACAATGGTCAGGGAAACACTAGAGCCCTACAAGCCACAATGGTGATTAAACCTACAAATAGCGAGACAGTTTCTGATCACAGCATGGAGATGGCCCCCATGGTGATCTGTAATGGCAAAAAAACTGAGTAAGTTTTATTTTTAACCCTACACCCAAATAGGCATCTCTTGTACGTTTTAGAAATGCTCTGGAAAATTTCAGACTGAAAGGGAAAAAATAACAGTTTTTAAAAGCCAAGTATTAACAAATCTTTGACTAACTCCTGCTATATCATCATCACCACACAGTACTCATACAACTTTTAAATACTGAATTGCTCACTGGAACCTAAAATGCTGATTTGTGTTTCTCTTGTTAATGTTCCTGTAGGTTACTACACCCATGGGGCAATAAAGTTGGCCATATGTTTGGGGAAAGGTCAGGTCTTTTGTTATGCTGTAGTTCTTTAGCCAACCTCACTAGGACCTAACTGTGAGCTGCTGAGCCTGTGATGTCAGTGGGAGATGAGGGCATTCAGCACCTTATAGGATGAGGTCCTATGTTCTACATGTAACCTGGGAATTCAGTGCTAGGACTATAAAGCTAGTCTTGACAATTACGGATTCTTTCTTTGTTATAACTATTTCTAAGCCTTGCCAATATTATAAGGAGGTGCAGAGACATTAAATCACATCAGTGCATGCTGGAACTGACAAACCTGTGTTGAAACAGGACTAAATACAGTACAATGTAAAAACAAAAAGCTCTGCATTCATCCAAAAGCATGCTCAGCAACCAGCTTCCTTCCACTACTTCGAAGATCATGCAAGCCCTTGAGGGACCATAAGCTCCTCAAGAAACAGTACAACACAAACCTCCACTTCCACCCTCCAGCTTTTCATGGAGAAAAACTTCTTGCATAAACTTAGAAGTCTCCATTTGTTAGAGACAAAGATATGCTAGTTCTAATGCCTGAAAGTTCATACTCTCTAGGACTAAATAATTTTTCAAAATGTTAAAGCTATCAATCTATATATGTCAGTATCACCTTGTACACTGTAGTGACTGAAATAATTACAAATGATAAATATTCCTCATATTCTCTCCTTGGCTAATGATAAATACAGATTGTGAATATTCACTGGCTTTTAATTTACTTCCAATTAGTTCAACTGACTATATTACAACATAAAGAGCTGGGCTTTTTTCCTGGTTACTATAATGCAGAGTCTCAGATTATTAGCAATAACAACTTGAACAACTGGTTGAAGGTTTCAGGAATCCATCTGTAACAAGACTAAAATCAGTAGACATTTTTAAAGAATTGCTACATTTGGAAAGTATCAGCAGTCTTAATCATTACAATTCTGTTACATAGTGCAGCATTACAGATTTACTGTCATTTTTCTTAGATTTTGGGACAGAATTGGTTTTAAAGAAATTATACTGGAATTTTTCAACTTCTTTATATTTATCAACCAATATAATAGTAACTGTAATGCTAAGAGCCAATTCTAACAGTAGACTTTTATTTAAGCATATTTTATTCCCAACAGTTTTATAAAAGGGGGGCAGGTGCGTGCATAATTCCTGATTTAACATTTTAGAACCTCTTTAAATAGTTATTTAATTATAAATTGGACAAAGGTACATAGGAATTGCCATAGTGGATCAGCCCTGTGGTCCAACTAGTTCAGTATCCTGTCTCTGGCTGTGGCCAGATGCAAAAATCAATGCTTCACATTCTTTTAAATCTTAGGCCCATTAAGCTATGTAGTAAAATGAAACACGTCCTTTGTGAAAAATTATAAAGAATGAAAACAGTAAAAGCACCTTTGGTACTCACTGGAACTATTTTCTGTGGGGACTCTATTTCCTCTTATTAAGAAATGTATTAGCATAAGATGGATAACAGCAGAAATCAAGTAGAAAGCTTTTCTAAGCAATGACCTTACAGTAGATGGTGATTTGCATTATATACCTCAGGAGTTAGTCCCGATCTGCTGACATGCTTTACAAAGAAAATAAGTGGGTGGGTTAATTTAGTGCTGGTGAAAGGTGCTGAGTTGACAGCCCTGGAGAGTGAAGTCCTCTGTTTATTCAAAGGGCAGGTACAACCGGGATAGCGGTAGTGCTTGTTTCCCCACTGATAACGTGGCTTCACTCCTGGCAGGAATGAAGGAGCAGTTCATTTTCTAGGCCTATTCATTCCTTGCTCTCTTTGCTGAGACTGACAAGGGCACCAAGCAGTATGGGAAGCTACAGGAGTACGGCATGGTTAAAAGAGGAACTCTCTTCAAATGAAACCATATAATCCCATTTTGAGTCTGTGCTAGCAAATCAGATTTCTGGATAGCAGCCAGCTCTTTCTTCATCAAA
>NW_020664436.1:41896340-41923117 GCF_002925995.2 Terrapene triunguis
GTTGCTTTTTACAGATTCAGACTAACACGGCTACCCCTCTGATAAAGTACAAACAATTCAGCCAATGATAATTATGACTTAATTTAACTTATACCTAAAGAAAATGTCAGTGATTTTTATTAGTGGTCTCTGGCCTAGTGGGTATATTGTGGTGGGTACACTTTCTGTCACAATACTCTCTCCCTAAAACCCACACAAAACAAACAAAAAAAGAACAGATCATGACAACTGGTACCAGTCAGCAGTCTCAGTAGAGGTGCATGGAGAGGGAATTATGCCATATCATCCTAGTCATGATGGTTCTTTCAAGTAAGGGTTGAGGCACATTTGTAGAGCAGGGTAGGGAGCTATGCACGGCTATCTCCATGCTGTACTCCCACTTTGGATGAGCAGAAGATTTCAGTCTCCAGATTTATCAAATAGGCCAGTATCTTTACAGAGCACAGAAGTCACATCAGTTGGCATACAAAAGAAAGCAATGTGGTCGTGAAACCTTCCCTTTTCTTCCCCCAGACTTTCCAACTCCTAGGAGAGGACAAATAAGCACTTATATAAAATCCAGAGAGGGTCTTGTTTGTAATCTGCACCTGCTTTATGTCCTAACACTTGGCAAGAGGCAGTGAGAGCATGTCTAGAGAGTTAATGAGACCAGCCTTTATTCCAGAAGAGACATGAAATCAAAATATTAAGATATATTTAAGTAAAATAATTAGAAATTCTACACTCTAGATGCCCTATCTAACCAAAAAGACAGCAACTATTCCCATAGAGCAGGGATATTGGCTTCCTATACAAGTGAGTAATAGATATACTTCCTGCAAAACAAACTGGTCACGGAGTAATGAGATTAAAAGGTAAACTGCACAAACCTGGCAGAGAACCAAGTCAGCTACTGGCTTAGCAAATTTTAAAAAACAAACAACCTTACTATTAACAACCTGGAAACAACAGAAGGCAGCCTCTCTTCAGACACAAGAGAGATGACACTCCTGCCCTTTGCTGATTGATGATACCCTGTTTGGGAAAGCAAACAAGATGGAAGGTCCTCTCATGGATCAGTAACTGGTTAAAAGACCGGAAACAAAGGGTATGAATAAATGGTCAGTTTTCACAATGGAGAGAGGCAAATAGCAGTGTTCCCCAGGGGTCTGTACTGTTCAACATATTCATACATGATCTGGAAAAAGGGAGAAACAGTGAGGTGGCAAAATTTGTAAATGATAACTATCTTGAGTAATTTTCTAAGTCCAAAGCAGACTGAGAAGAGTTACAAAGGGATCTCACAAAACTGCGTGACTGGGCAACAAAATGGCAGATGGAATCCAATGTTGATAAATGCAAAGTAACGCACACTGGAAAACATAATTCCAAGTATCCAAACAAAATGATGGGGTCTAAATTAGCTTTTATCACTCAAGAAAGATCTTGGAGTCATTGTGGGTAGTTCTTTGAAAACATCCACTCAATGTACAGCAGCAGTCAAAAATGCTAACAGAATGTTAGGACCATTAAGAAAAGGTTAGATAATAAGATAGAAAATATCATAATGCCACTATACAAATCCATAGTATGCCATCTCAGTTCTAGTCACCCCATCTCAGAAAAGCTTTATTAGAATTGGAAAAAGTACAGAGAAGGGCAACAAAAGTGATTAAGGGTATGGAACAGCTTCCATATGAGGAGAGATTAAAAAGACTGGAACTGTTCAGCTTGGAAAAGAGCTGACTAAGATGTCTTTTTTGAACAGAGTTTAAAAAAAGAATTAGATAAGTTCCTGGAGGATAGGCTCATCAATGGCTATTAGCCAAGATGGTCATGGATGCAATCCCATGCTCTGGGTGTCCCTAGCCTCTGATTGCCAGAATCTGGGAGTGAATGACAGGGGATGGATTACTCAATGATTGTCAGTTCTGTTCATTTCCTCTGAAGCACCTGGCACAGGCTACTGTTGAAGACAGGATACTGGGCTAGATGGACCCAGTATGGCTGTTCTTCTGTTCAATTACAACCTATATTCATGGGGACCACACCCCGAAAGAAATATTTCCCAAAGCCCCTCTTCTGACCTTTGAACAAACCCGCAACCTCACCAACCTCATTGTCAGAAGGAAGCTTCCCACAGGCCAGGACATACTAGCTCAAAGCGGCACGACACCCTGCGAGAACAATAGATGCACAACCTGAAGACATCTCTCCACTGCTATGATGATCAATACCCCCCCAACACATCTTTCAAGATTCCTGGGTCCTAAACATGACTAACACAACGTGTGGTGTACCCCATTCAGTGCATCAAATGCCCCAACAACAACTTTGTGGGTGAAATCAGACAATCTCTATGCTCTCGAATGAACTCACACAGAACAATGACAAAAACCAAAACCGTTCTATTACCTGCAGGTGAACACTTTTCACAAAAATGACCTCTCAATCCTCATCCTCAAAGGAAATCTGCACAACACTTTCAAAAGCCTGGGAACTTAAATTCAAAACTTTGCTAGACACTAAAAACCACGGACTCAACAGAAACACTGGTTTTATGGTTCATTACAACAAGTTGTAACATACCCTACTTTCTACTAACCCTTAATTGCCCATTTTGTTTTCAGTGGTCTCCTGTAGCATGTGGGAACCCCTTATGTTTAACCATCTGTCCCAACTTATATTTAGTTCAGACACTCTGGTTACCTTCCCCAGACCTGTAGAAGAGCTATGAGAAGCTTGAAAGCTTGTACCTTTCACAAATGGAAGTTGGTCCAATAACATCTATTACCTCACCTATCTTGTCTCTCTCAGTTTGTTGTTAGGCAAATGCAAATGATATGGGCTGGGAGGAAAAAGAAAATCAATAATCAACCAACCAATTTTTGTTTAAGCCTTCAAAACTCTCTCTGTAGGACTGCTCCTCTAGTTCTGTGTTGCAGGGCAAAACTAACTTCAAAGTCTGTAGTGCTATAACTCAGAGCTCCCATCCCTCTAGGTCTCCCTCCAACATCCTCCCTCCACTCAGGATTTCCCATCTTAGTTTCCTGGAACTCTCTCCTAATTCTACCTTTATCTCGAGATGCTTGGATGCCTTCCGTGGGGAGCACTCCTACCCAGACATACCAACAACGGAATACTCTTCAGGAGACTGCCCACCACTCTGCCCCAGGCAGCTACCAGTGGATCATCATCTTCCCTAGAGGGTAAGGAGGATGTGGGGGCCCAAGAACAGGCAACAGGGACTCTTCAGGCCCCATTAAAAATGTAGTAAAATGAAAAAAAACCCTCATTACTCAGCTCAGTAAACCATTAACATGGGGGGTTGTGGGGCAGGGCACTTTCTTAATGCAGCTACATGGGCAGACAACTGACTCCCTGCCTGAGCACACACTGCCTGTTTGTTCTTATTTTTCCACGCTTTGCATAATATGAGGGGTGGCCAACCTGAGCCTGAGAAGGAGCCAGAATTTACCAATGTACATTGCCAAAGAGCCACAGTAATACGTCAGCAGCCCCCCATCAGCCCCCTCTCCCCCGCTCCCAGCACCTCCCACCCACCGGCAGCCCCACCGATCAGCACCTCCCTCTCCATGCCTGCACCTCCCTATCAGCTGTTTCGTGGCACGCAGGAAGCTCTGGGGGAGAGGGGGAAGGAGCGAGGGCACGACAGGCTCAGGGGAGGGGGCGGGAAGGTGTGGAGCGGGGGCAGGGCCTGTGGCAAAGCCAGGGGTTGAGCAGTGAGCACCCCCTGGCACATTGGAAAGTTGGTGCCTGTAGCTCCAGCCCAGGGTCGGTGCCTATACAAGGAGCCGCATATTAACTTCTGAAGACCCGCATGTGGCTCCGGAGCTACAGATTGGCCACCCCTGCTTGTGCAGCATAGGGGCCTTAGTGAAGCCACTTAAGAGCATCCCCAACAGGGGATTTAAGGAGCAGAAAAATTTTTCCTCAAACATTTGGGAAAGAGTAGGAGGGACTAGGGGAACAACATTGCGATCTGCTTTCTCTCACACCTCTTGCCACATATGCCAAGTCTCTCCCACTGCCATATGATGACAAATAGCATTGGGGAGGATGTTCTCCGCCAGGCAAGTTGATTGGCAATTGGACCCACACCAGCACGATGCATGCATGAATTGTCAGTGAAAAACCATATGCGTTCTTCTCAGCTATTAATATCTGCAGAAGCTTCTATGTGTAGCTGCATGTTAGAGCAAGAAGGTGCTTTTTGGCACAGAGTCACTTTTCTGATCATAACCACACTTGAAAGAAACATGCTTCCCTGCAAGAAAGAGCACTTGCCTGCCTCGGAGGAGTCCCTTGGAATTCAAGGGAAACAACAGACTTTTGAAGATACAAATACACCCACACTATCCTTCATATCCATAGTTTCCCTGGTTCATTTAATGAAACAGCAAAGCTGAAAGAACCATGCTCTTTCATCTCCTTTTTTCTACTATCCACATTAAATGGTGACTTAAAGGGACAACTTGAAACGTCTCACTTTTACCCAACTGAAGTAAATTCCTTAACTGCATGGGGTATCTACCTGCAAAATTTCTGAATAGATTGTCCTGTTTCCTGCCTGTTGGTGTGTCAAAGACGTACACCAAAACCAGGGAAATCACATACACACACAGCAGGGGTCTCTAAATATTAATGCACAAGCCCCTGATACCCTCCTACCAGACTCCAAGTGCTCTCCAGACCAGTGTTAAAATCTGGGGAGCAGGCGATGCTCTCTTGGCCCCATATTCAGAACAGCAGCAGCTCTATGTCTGTGTTATTATTAACCATCCTAATGCAGGATGTGGTGAAAGAGCATAAATGTGAGTTTCTCCAGAGCAGTACATGGGAGAGATGAAACTGATCATCAGCAAAGCAGAGATCCTGTCCATACACAAAGGGCTGTCAAATACAGTGAAAAACTAAAAATATTGGAGGAAACTCTTATTTTCTCTACTTTCTTTCACTTTTAGGATCTCATGGCTCAGTCTCAGTGCTAGTGGGTACAAAATGTTCAGATGGAAACTTGATCGTCTAAGTTCACAGAGTCCCATTAAAAACTGCTCAGTAACACTTTGGCTCAGAGATTTAATAGAAAAAGGCCAACTAAATCTGCAGATCCATGGAGTTTTAATAAAAACCAGAAATTCCAATTTCAGTGACTCACTAAAAATCATATCCTGAGGTTTCATCCCTGTTGTGAAAAGTTAGGGCTTTTTAAAGAAGGATTCTAATATATTAAAAATTCCCCTGCTTGATGGTCTATGTTAAATGAGTTTGGTGGAATCAGTTTAGTCCCTAGTAGATCAGAGTCCGAATCAAAAAACCATCACCACAAAAGCAATCAGTTGTCATCCTAATAGGCATTGAATGAGCATGGAAACTGAACTGAAGGTGCTCCTTCTAGATCAGAACAGAGCCCCATTGGCAAAGCAGTCTGGAGAAGCATGCATCACTGCTGTCTACTCTACTTCCGCATAGAAAACTTGTCTCCAGACCTATCAATCTGACATTTTTCACTCTGGTGTTCTTTACTTGATTTTCCCAACTTGCAATCTCTTTCACATTTGACGCTGATCACAACCCCATGCCTTTGACCTCATTTTACCCTAGTTTCTTTTTGGTCGATGAAAGGGGTGGCCTCATTGAAATGTAGGGCTGGAAGAGATCTCAAGAGGTCATCTAGTTCAGCCCCCTCCACTGAGGCAGGACCAAGTAAACCACCTCCAGTGACAGGAATTTCACAACCTCCCTTGGTAGCCTATCCAGTACTTAACTAAAACTCATTAAAGAGCCTGATTGGTTTCTCCCTTGAAGGGTAAACGAGATTGGTGCCTTTCACCAGCACTACATTCACTTGGGGGGGGGGGAATTAAAAGAATGGGCAAAAATCTTCAGAGGCATTTTGAAATGGGCTACATGGGCCCACACAGAACTTAGCAGGAAGATGGTTAAAACCTTCCAATGACGCACAGAGCTGTAGCAGATGTCTCTGCTCTCAATGTAGAGAAAGATAATGAATCCAGTTTTTGGGGAAAGTTGCTAGGTCACTCCATTAGGGAGAAAACATTGGAACTATCATAGTCAAGTTCTACCTTCAAAGGTATGTCCGACCCCAGTGACTTCTCCGAAGGAACACCCAGTGTTAAAGGATCTAAGAAGGGAGAGCTTTTGGAATTGAGACCCCTGCTGAGTTTGGATCAAAGGAAAAGAGAGTTTCTGAGACAGCTATGTTATGGACGATGTATGTGACTGCCACAAACCTCAATAAAAACCAATTCAGACTTTGTTATATGAGCGCTATAAGTATAGTCTGCCAGCCACAGAGCCTGGAAGGGACAGTTTTACTTTTGTTCAGAATTTATGTTATCTTATAGGAAGCTTATATTTTGGGGTCTGGGAATAAGAGACCCAAAAGAGACATTTAAACCCATGGCCTTGCTTAATTTGACTCGTTGTCCAGGGACACAGAGCCAGCTAATCTAACTCATATTTCCTACTATAAATGGTAACATTTCAGCCTCTTTCACCCTCTTGAGATGCCACAGGGCAAGAATGACTGTTAATAACCCTTCTATTGGAGCTGTGACTGAACAATGGACTGCACTGGGGAATAAAAAAGGAAGGGAGAGGTGGAAATATACCTCCATCTGATATACTGACTTACTTGCTCTGTAAATACAAAGCAAAGAAATATCAAGATAGACTTCCTCAGCTGGACACAAAAACGGCTTGGAAGATGATCTACCAGAAACATAGAGCAATTTGCCCCACAGTTTTCAGATAAATCTGCCATACCAGGAAGAGAACAAGGATTATCATTCCCCTGATGCCATCTAGTTGAAGATGAGAATCTTTCAGTTTTTAGAATACTTAAAAGCAAATATTGCTCTAGTAAAAATATTTTTACATAAGAACACAATGGCCATATTGGGTCAGACCCATGGTCCATCTAGCCAAAGATCCTGTCTTCTGACAGTGGCTAATGCCAGATGCTTCAGAGGGAATGAACAGAACAGGCAATCAAGCTATTCATCCACTCCCAGGGTCTGGCAAACAGAGGCTAGTGACCATCTTGGCTAATCCTCCATGAATTTACCTAGTTCTTTTTCGAACCTTGTTATAGTTTTGGCAACAAGTTTCACAGGTTGACTGTGAAGGAGTACTTCCTTTTGTTTGTTTTAAACCTGCTGCCTATTAATTTAATTGTTTCACCCCTGGTTCTTGTGTTATGTGAAGGAATAAACAACGCTTCCTTATTCTTCACTTTCTCCACACCAGTTAAGATTTTTATAAACCTCTATCATATTCTCTTCTGGTCATCTCTTTTCCAAAATGAAAAGTCCCAGTCTTAGAATCATAGAATATCAGGGTTGGAAGGGACCTCAGGAGGTCATCTAGTCCAACCCCCTGCTCAAAGCAGGACCAATCCCCAACTAAATCATCCCAACCAGGGCTTTGTCAAGCCTAACCTTAAAAACCTCTAAGAAAGAAGATTCCACCACCTCCCTAGGTAACCCATTCCAGTGCTTCACCACCCTCCTAGTGAAAAAGTTCTTCCTAATATCCAACCTAAACCTCCCCCACTGCAACTTAAGACCATTACTCCTTGTTCTGTCATCTGCTACAACTGAGAACAGTCTAGAGCCATCCTCTTTGGAACCCCCTTTTAGGTAGTTGAAAGCAGCTATCAAATCCCCCTCATTCTTCTCTTCTGCAAACTAAATAATCCCAGCTCCCTCAGCATCTCCTCATAAGTCATGTGCTCCAGCCCCCTAATCATTTTTGCTGCCATCCGCTGTACTCTTTCCAATTTTTCTACATCCTTCTTGCAGTGTGGGGCCCAAAACTGGACACACTACTGCAGATGAGGCCTCACCAATGCCGAATAGAGGGGAATGATCACATCCCTCGATCTGCTGGCAATGCTCCTACTTATACAGCCCAAAATGCCATTAGCCTTCTTGGCAACAAGGGCACATTGTTGACTCATATCCAGTTTCTCATCCACTGTAACCCCTAGGACCTTTTCTGCAGGTCCTTCTTTATATCTTTTAATATAGAAGCTGTTCCATACCCCTAATCCTTTTTGCTGCCCTTCTCTCTACCTTTTCCAATTCTAACGTATCTTTTTTGAGATGGGGTGACCAGAACTGCACACAGTATTCAAAGTGTGGGGATACTATGGATTTATACAAAGGCATTATGATATTTTATGTCTTCTTATCTTTCCCTTTCCTAATGGTTCCTAATAGTCTGTTAGCTTTTTTGACTGTTGCTGCACAATAGTTCAAAACTATTCACAATGACTCCAAGATCTTTTTCTTGAGTGGTAACAGCTAATTTAGACCCCATCATTTTGTTTGGATACTTGGAATTATGTTTTCCAATGTGCATTACTTTGCATTTATCAACATTGAATTTCATCTGCCATTTTGTTACCCAGTCACCCAGTTTAGTGAGATCAGTTTGAATTCTTCACAGTCTGCTTTAGACTTAACTATCTTGAGTAATTTTGTATCATCTGCAAAGGGTTTACCCCTTTTTCCATATCATTTATGAATATGTTGAACGGCACTGATTCCACAGACTCCTGTCGGACACCACTATTTTCTTCTCTCCATTTTGAAAACTGACCATTTATTCCTACCTTTGATTTGTCTTTTAACCAGTTACTGATCCATGAAATGACATTCCTTGTTATCCCATGGCTGCTTACTTTGCTTAAGAGCCTTTTGTGAGGGACCTAGACTTTCAGAAAGCCTTTGACAAAGTACACTGTATCCACCAAAACATCCTTGTCCACAAATTTGTTGACACCCTGTAGCGGGGTGATCACCCCGATCATGCCCTGAAGGGCTTAAAACAGCCCTGGAGGGGGCTACAGCTGGGAAAAGAAAGGCTGATTGGGGGAAGCAGCCACAGGTAGGGCCTCACCCCAGTCAGGCCACAGCTGGCCCTATAAGAGGGCAGAGGGCCAGAGACTGGAAAGCATTCTCTCTCTAGCTTTCTGGGAGAGAAGGACCTGGCTGCCTGGGAGCTGAGAAGGGTACCAAAGGTGGAGCAGTGCTGGAGAAGGGCAGAGGGAGCTGGGGAGCTCCAGCCTAGCAAAACCCCAGGCTGCAGGCCTAGTTACAGGTCTACGAAAGGGTACTTGGGCTGCAGAGGGGCAGCCCAGGGATAATCAAAGGCAGCAGGTCCAACCCCCCTTGCCGATGAGTGGTTTACAGATTGCAGTCTGCCCCAGTGAGCGGGGGCTAGATAGTGACTGGCAGTAGCCACTGAGGCAAGGTGGGGATAGAGGGTTGGGGGTTCCTCTGGATGGGGAAACCCAGCTTGTGGGTTACTGCTAGGGAGCAGGACCCTGACATAGAGGGGCACTGGGGTCCGGGAGGGACACGGGGGCCAGTGGCAGGTCAGACACCGGCCTGCAGAAGGCACTCCGGGCTGGAAGAGCTAATTCCCGAGATGACCAGCAGGAGGCTCCATGCCAGTGAGTCGTCGCCCCGGCACAAGTGGTGGAGAATGCAGGCATAGGCGGTCCACCCCTGATACAAGGGGAAGGGCAAGGACGAATGGTGAGGAACGGAAGGTGGAGACCAAAGATGGACTATTACTGGAGAGCCTGTGTGGCACGGCTCGCCGAGCACCAAGTGGGACTGCTTTAGCTGCTGCAGGGGAGGGCACATGGACTTCATCGGGGGCCAGGCACCTGGGGCTGCAGGCCGGTGCCGGGGCCTAAAAACTGTTTCGCCTGTGGGCGACTGGGACACTATAAATGGGAGTGTCCCTACCGGAATGGAGCACAGAGGCCCCACCCGGAAAAAGAGGAACTGGGGGAGCGCCCCCTGTGAAGTCAACAGGGGGGCTCCAAACTTGGGCCTGTCAGGAGCCTGGGCACAAGAAGAGGGAGTGCCCCTACGGGACTCGCAGGGCTGGCCTTGAGGTGGCCAAAGGAAGGCAGTGGATGTGCTTCCTGTGCTACAAGGGGGAACGGCCCGGACCCCAGAGAAGGAGGGGGAGGCGGGAAGATCGGGCCGGGTCCAAAACTGCCCCGAGGGAGGGGGCGGTGAAGACCAAGGCCTCAGAAGGGAGAAGGTCCGGGGCAGACGGGCCCCAGAGCAGAAGGGGAATCTACGCGAGGGTGAGACAGGCCATGGTGGAGACCCAGACAGGGAGGGAGACCCACATGGGAGCCGAGCAGGCTACAGTGGGCACCCAAAGCCTTCAAGAGGGAAGCAGGTTGTTCCAGACAGTGGAGAGCCTGCGGCAGGAGCGGGATTCCCTGTGAGCCCAGCTGCGAGGGAAGCTGGGGCAATAGGGAGGCCCCCCCCACCATCAGCTTTCTTAAAGAGGGAGGGTGTGTAGCGGGGTGGTCATCTAAAAAGAATGGCTCAGGTGTGGGAATCTCCCTCACATTCTTTTCAGCGAAGACAAGCAAAGAATTCAGTTTGCCTGCAATGGCCTTGTCTTCCTTGAGTGCTCCTTTAACATCTCAATTGTCCAATGGCCTCACTGATTGTTTAGTAGGCTTCCTGCTTCTTGATGTACTTAATTTTTTTGCTGTTTGTTTTTGAGGCTTTGGCTAGTTGCTCTTCAAATTCTTTTTCACCAGCCTAATTATACTTTTATACTCTACTTGCCAGAGTTTACGCTCCTTTCTATTTTTATCAGTAGGATTTAACTTCCAATGTTTAAAGGATGCTTTTTTGCCTCTAACCACTCCTTTTACTTTGTTTTTCAGCCATGATGGCATTTTTTTGGTCCTCTTACTATTTTTTTTTATTTGGGGTATACATTTAATTTTAACCTGTGTTACAGTGTTTTTAAACAGTTTCCATGCTACTTACAGGTATTTCACTTTTGGACTATATCTTTTAATTTCTGTTTAACTAGCTTCCCCATTTTTGTGTTCCCCTTTTTTAAATCTCCAAATAAGAAGACACAGCATTTCTCTGAGCAACTAACAATGAGAAGCCAACCTCCCACTGTGTTTACTAAAAGATTCCATTCATGGTTTTAAAAAAGTCTCAAGGGTCTATGATTTAATTATGTGGGATACAAAGAGTCTGAATAGGACTGCCAAATGTGTTTGGGCATATGATTTATCTATGAACTTTCAATTAGATAAACAGATGGGAGTAGACAACTCTACAAAAATGATGATTTCTTCCTTCCAAATATTAATTTACTCAACATTGTGTGACACAGACTATCTGATGTCCATACAAACAAGGAAAGTCATTATCTACATAACTCAGATGTAAAAAAAAAAAAACAAGGCAGGAAAACTCTTTTGGTGTTTATGGGTCTGGCATAAATTGCAAACATTCTGGGCTGGAAGTTAGCAAATGGATGGTTGGAGCTGTTTGAATGGAAAACAGTGGGGACTCAGGTCATAGCCAGATCCTCAGCTAGTGTAAATCAGCGAGCTCTATGGAAGTCTATGGAACTAGACTGATTCACATCAGTTGAGGAGGTTGACTTTGTTTGATAAAGAGGTCCTATTGCCTAAGAAGGTTCTAAACAACTTTTCTCTATAGCAGGTGGGTATTTTGCCTATGTATTGTTTGTTTTGAATGGTAAGTGATGAAGAGCTGGATGCAAAAAAAAGAAGATATTTAGAGAGTTATTTTCAATCCTTGCTTAAGACTTTGGACATTGAGGATTTTCAATCAATACTGAAGACCCCCTGATGGTGAGATGACAGAAGCACTGTATCCCATGACACAAAAAGATGGTGTTGAATAAATCATTCTGGTGAGTTGGGCTATTTTTGGATATCAATAAAAGGTTTTGTAGTGTTAGGGTAGTGATATAATAGAGACAGGTACTCACATTACAATTGGAAGACCCGTCAAATGTTGGGTACGAGCCGTCAGGCCAATCTGTAGAGTCTATGATGCCTGACTGCCTGTGCTGGGCCTCATATTCCTTCAGCTGAAATGAAAGAACAAAGAAATGTTACTCAATGGATACTGAACTATGAGATCTGCATAAATCAGCAACAAATAGTCACTTTCAGTTTCTGTCCATACTGTTGTAAAGATGGGAAAAACAGAACTTCTGCAGTGCATTTCTCGTTTTTAATCCTCTAATTACATTAGAATGGAAAAAAAGTTTTGAGGTAATGACACTAATCAAAAGGAGGAAGTGATCTGGAAACATTGTATATTTTAACTAATGAATTGTGGCTCACAAGATGCAAATTACACATTCCTTGTTAAAGAAACACTTTGCACTGCATAGGTTAACTCAAGGTAGTCTTTGTACCTCCCTTACAAAGAAAGTGATCTAGGGATGGAAGTTTGAGATTTAGCTCTTTTAAATTTAAAACTAATGATTATCTTTATTGTTTTATAATAAAAAGTATAATACACAGAAAAGAACCAACTCCTAATGGGTCAAATTGTCAACGAGGACACTGAAGTTGGACACAAGCATTTTGCTTGCATCTGTTGTGCATGCAACATGAGAATGGTCCCCTAGCAAATTTGGAAGTTGCATATTTCAGTAACTATTTGTGTGCACAAGTGTGGCATTTGCAGACACAATGGATGTATATAAGCATGTAGCCATCAAAATTCAGGTTTGAAAATTAGGTCCCAAACATTCTCAGTTCCTGGTTTACATTTCTGATTAAAGTCCATTGACATCAGTGGAAAGACTGTCATTGACTTGAAGGGGTTTTGGATCAAGACCTAAATTTGTTAAGGGAAACAAGATAAAATCACTGATGTACATTTTATTGTTAGTAATTCAGGCCACTAGGGGGAAGAAGTGCAACTACAAGCATAATGCATATTATACTTTATTATTACACACAAAAAACAATGCAAAGGTAAAGAATTAAATTGCAGAGAAAATGAGAAATTTCTTAGTGTTAAGGTTACACTAGGAATCTTAATGTTTTTTATTATATGATTTCATACATGTTAGCGAATGGGGCATACTATTCACCAAACAACATACAATATAAAAGAGAAGGTAGCGGAGGTAATATCTTTTACTGGACCAACTTCTGCTGGTGAAAGTGACAAGCTTTGGAGCTTCACAGAGCTCTTTTTAAGGTCTGGGGAACCTAACCAGAGTGTCCGAGGCTATGTCTACTCTACAAAGTTATGTCGACCTACGTTACGTCAACATACAGCTGCTGCTCACACTGGTGGGTGTGAATACTTGGCTCATTGTGTTGGTAGTGCGTGTACTCCCCAGGAGTGCTTGTATCGATGCAGAGTGCAGTGCACCATGGGTAGGTATCCCACTGTGCAACTCACCACCATCCAGCCTTTTGGGAAGTTTTTGCAATGCCTGATGGGAGCAATCAGTGCACTGGATGAGGTACACCACATGCTGTGATAGGCATGTGTAGGACCCATTGTGTTGCGGGGGATATTGATCATCATAGCAGTGGAGAGTGTCTGCAGCTTTTGCATCAGTGGTTATGGCAGGGTCCAGTGCACCCTTGTATTTATCTGTGACGCTCTGGGTACCATTCCCAGACCTGAAGAAGAGCTCTATGTAAGCTCAAAACCTTGTGTCTCTCTCACTAACAGAAGTTGATCCAATAACAGATATTACCTCACCTACCTTGTGTCTCTAATATCCTGGGATTAACATGGCTACAACACTGCATACATACAATATAAAATAAAGGATCTTCATCTTTTTTGTCACTCTAACTCAAGGAAGTGTGTGTAAATAAACAGAATGTAAATGAGCACCATTTTATGCTTAAACTCCACCTTTTTCCATAACCTAAGCTGCACATACATAATACTTGGTGTTACCGCATGTATGTTGTGTGATCACGTATTTGCACAAAGGGACAATGTTATTGCTGTGGCAATCTGAACACTGAATTTCTTGGCTCTTATGCAAATGTCAACCTTAATGCTACATTAACATATATATTATATTTCTTGGGATTTTATATCTTAAAAAAATAAATCGCAAAGGAAAGTTCGTGTGAGCCAGTGCATTTTGTGAAAAAAAGCATCTGCCTTAATTTTAACGGCAAGTCCCCCAAAATGGCTGAACAGATTTTCATGAAACTTGAACAAAACAAATCATCTTTTGTCTAAGAACAAAAATGGAAAATTCCTGCTCTAGGAGACATACCCATGCTAGCTCTGATTGAGCTGGCACACTAAAAATAGAGCAGAGCCCAGTGGCTAGCCCCTCTCGCTGTCATGCTGCCCTGGCTATACTCTATTTTTATGGGCTATCTGGATCAGAGCTAGTGCAGGTATGTCTTCTTGAGCTAGGAATTACACTCCCAGATCAAAGTGTATGTGTAGCCCTGAGCAGCATGACAACAGCTAATGATAAGCACATTCTAGCAAGAACAGATAAAAACTGCAAAGCCTGACATGGACAATGTGCAATACAGAAAGGTACAGTGGTGAGGGAACATCAGATGAAATCTTATGCTTATTTGTGAGGAATCAATTGAAGCAAGATGTTAGATGGCTATTTACAGTGCTAGCCTGAATGTGGTATTAAAAACTAACCAACACTGGGCTTGGTCAGTACGCAGATGGGGGAACTTCAACAGGAAAAGGGCTTGCAGAAGTGTGCGCTGAACAGGTGCAGGCTGTCCTCTTACATAGGGAACAAGCTCCCTTAGCTCAGACAGCCTGAATGCTTTTGAAATATTCTGACTTCATGTAAGTGATACTTAGAATATATTTATTTAAAGATGCACTGATACATCTACTCTGTCTCCATTTAGCATATGATAAAACTATTTGTTTTATTATTTTATAAAACACTGCAGAGTCTATATTATTATTTATACATTGCTATGAATGCACAGAGTCCCTCACAGGCAAATAAAATTTAAGATATCCCTGGCACAAGGGAATCACAATTTGCAGGTGTATCTCCACTACAAGCGCTACAGTGGCACAGCTGCAGCTATGCCACTGTAGTGTAGACACTTGTCAGTGATGGGAAGATGTTTTTTCTTTCACCGTAGTAAATCCACCCCCTCAACAGGCAGTAGCTAGGTCTATGGAAGTTTTAGGTGTAGATCAGACCTGAATTTGACACTACACAATGAGAAAGGATAGTGAATGATGTGGCTGTGATGGAAGTTAGGATAAGAAAACAATGATGACTCAATTACTTGCAGTCATGTGATTAGCTTTCACCACATGCATCAAGGGTCTACCCTCTTTAGAGGTTACACAGAATTGTTTTATGATGTTCAGTAAGACTTCAGAGTCCAAACTATTCATCATATTTTCCTTCTCTTAATGGGCACAGTCATAAACCCAAACCTTTGAATGTCTCAGACTGGTGCATTTTACAGCCTGGGGTATTTTTCTGAAGTTAGTGAAATTGACTGTGCTATGCATGCTTGGCATTTAGTATTGTAACTGATATCTCAGCCTAATTCTTTTCCAAACATGACTAAGGCACTGGTTCTCATTCAGAACTACATATATGTTGGGCTTGAAAGCATAAGAAATTTTGTATCAAAAAGGATACTTGTTTCTTGAACAAAGTTAGAAGTGTTTGAAAATAGGCGTTTAGTTTGAAAGTGCAACCTCAGCCTTTACTGTGGAGTCAGCCTCGTGACCTTATGATAAAGTGCCGGCACTATCACACTCCGCAGAGATACTGTGGACCACCACTTTGTTCTTTGCACAACACTCCACTATTCAGAAAAACACCCTGCTAGGGCCAACAGATGACAGGATACAGGGCATCCTCCCCAGAGGAAACTGGGATAGAACGAATCATGGGTAACTATATGCATCTCATACCCTAGCAAGTGCTTCCTCAATAGTGATCATCTTCTCTTTCACCATCATCATCAGCTGGATCCGTTCCTCATCGCTCATTGTGATCTCACTTGCCACATAACCAACATCCTCTCCTGAAGAAGAAAGGAAGAGATGCAACGCACATATAAAACGACTCAGCACCGAAAGGCAAGTGTTTGGAAACAAGCATTGGCGATACTGCTTCAGTTCCAGAACCCAGTTCCCAGTTGGGTCAGGCTAGGCTGGATGAACCCTCCCCATAGGCCACAATTTGATCTGTGTAGGGGAAAACTGCGGTTGTCACAACTTCGTGACTGATACTGCATCAGGCAGAGGTAGGCAGCGTAACAACACAGTGATGTACCTGCAGGTTGCCAGTTTTGTTCCACTGGAAAATACAGGAAAGAGGGCAGCCTTATTTCTCCACAGTGATGGCCCCTCGCCTACAATAAACGTCCTACTGTGTGTGCTGAAATCAGCAGAGTTTGGTAAGAAGAAAGCAGATGCAGCCAAAATCATAATGTGTATAGGTGTATACATACCACTGATTAGGATCACATTTGAAAGTGGCCAGAGCAGTAAAGGGAGCAACCTGCCTTGATAAGTCACTTCTAAAGACATTTTTTTACATCCTAATCAGAGTCCTGTCATCTTTAACAAACTTTCACCACGTTCATTATGCCTGTTCAGCGGTTTGGGGAGGCATCTGCCTGCAACAGAGTGATCCAACCAGGAGAGAGTGCGTTTGCAAGCAACTTCCTGCTCTCCACGTTTGCGCTACAGCATCACTGCACCTGTGTGACTCTACGACAGTACAGAGCTACGCTCAGTGTCCACTTGGAGCAGAACTGGGGAAGGAGCCCCGATAACCTAACTGGTGGATTCATCTTATGCGTTTTCATTTGCAAATACTTTCATCCCTTTTTATGCTTGCAAACGGGCACTATGCAGACCCATGCTGAGCTCAGCCTTAAAGCAAATTGGAGAAGATACTGCAGAGCCAAAGCAGGGTGAAGTCTCTTGCTAACTATTCCTTAAACAAACATGTCAGCCATAAGAATAAATCATAGCAAGTGTAGCCAATAAATACAAAGTATCTTTAGACCTCCTATTTACATGCCAGATGCAACCTATCTTAAACGTACAGCTTTTTTCAACCCAGCTTCAATTGAAAATCTCTCTCTCTATTTGCAATGGTAGGAACATTCTGAGCCTCCAAATTGTGACTTGCCACAACCTCCCTCAAATCAGCTGGGTTAGGCCAAAGTGAGCAAATAAGAGATCAAGAAGCATCAAAGCACAGCCTTGGGGCAAAAAAAGGGGATCAGATGTTATATTTGAAGATATGCCTTTCCCATTCCCCAGGATTTCACACTGATATTTTCATATTATTCTAGGGCATTTAGACATACATCTTCCACTAATAGAGCACTCTTATCTCCCATTGACTTTAACAGGCCACCCAGAACCTTGCAGGATTGAGGCCTAACAGAATACAGCGGATAACTCATCCTTTGAGTGCAGCTAAAGCAGGGGTGGGCAAACTACGGCCCATGAGCAATTTTAAGCTGGCCCGCGAGTGGAGTCTGGGGCTTGCACTGCTCCAGCTGGGGCGCGCACTGCTCCAGCTGGGGCGCAGGGTCGGGGGCTGCACTATGCGGCTCCCGGAAGCCGCAGCATGGCCCCGCTCCAGCTCCTATGCACTCCAATGGCCACCTCTGGTGCTCCAAGGGGAGTTACAGGGGTGGGGCTTGTGGACAGGGCAGGGTGCAGAGCTGCCTGGCCGCACCTCTGCATAGGAGCCGGAGGGGGGGGGACATGCCGCTGTTTCCAGGAGCCGCTTGAGTAAGTGCCACTTGGAGCCTGAGCCTCTCCGCATGCCCCAACCCCCTGTCCCAGCCCTGATCCCTCTCCCGCCCTCCGAACCCCTCAATCCCAGACTACAGCACCCTCCTGCACCCCAAACCTCTCATTCCCCAGCCCCACCCCAGAGCCCACACCCCCAGCCGGAGCCTGCACTCCTCATTTCTGGCCCTATCCCAGAGCTCCCACCCCCAACCAGAGCCCTTACCCCCTCCCGCACACCAACCCCCAATTTCATGAGCATTCATGGCCCACCATACAATTTCCATATCCAGATGCGGCCCTCAGGCCAAAAAGTTTGCCCACCCCTGAGCTAAAGTCACAATGGACCAAATCTGATCATATTTATCTAGCATATTAGACCTACATAGATCCCTATTTGCCAAGTTACTATAATGTTTTAGTTTCTGTTTTGTGATTCTTGTTTCTTAGACTTTAAGGAGCTACAGAGACTCATTTTTAATGCAGTATGTCACTGTGTCTGTAAAGGTTTTACCTTTCGAAGTCTGTCTCATTATTCCTTTCTGATTCTTTCGGAAATTCTGCCAAAAATACTTATTCTTCTTTTTCCAGTCTGCTTTCCCTTAAGAAAAATGTACAGGAAAGGAACATTAATATGAAAATTAGATTTTCCTCTTTGAAAACTTCAGCATGTAACTTTACCAAGAAAGAAAAATTCCCCAATTTTTCTCATTTTCTGAATTTGATCTGTACAAGACTTGTGCTAATCTCGCTATCTAAAATAAATGTACGTTCTTTGGCATCAAGGATGGTTGTGGAGGATTGAGATAAGTTACCAAGAGGCATTTTTTGAATTATAAAACACAGACCCTTTTGTGTTCTTGTTGACATTTTAACCGTTCATGTCAAGCCTGGCTGTATTTTTGCAGCATTTTGTTTTTTATTCTCTTTAGTTAAGGCACAATTATTTTAGACTAAACCCCAGCTCAGATAAGGAAGTTTATTTTATTATATGTTCCCTTTGCTGATCTGCATGAGAAATGCTATGAGACCATTAACTACATCTGTGATTCCTGCCATTCATTTGTTTTCTAGTTTTCTCCGTTTAAATCAGGTGCAGGTAGCCTGAGAAGGAATAAAAACCAAATACCCTCAGCAAAAACCTCAGGATTTTATAACTCTAGCTAATGAGGACCAGAGCTAGTTCCAGGAGCTGAGTACGAGAGGGCAGTCTGAAAAATAAACTTTGAAATACAAATACACCATTTAAAAACAACACAAAGTATCTCAAAAATTAAGGGAGAGAGGCTGGCAAATTATGCCTAATGATTTGAAAGTTAGTGCAGGAGGTGGCTTGAACAAGGCAAATGGACAAACCAGCAATGATCTAACATTCAAGGATTTGCAACTCATGAGTTGCATATTTACAAAATGACAATATTAGCTGGACTGGATCTGTCTGCCACTTGTAGATGCTGCACCTCATTTTCAAAGGTGTACCCTCCGCCCCCCTCCCACAACTTCCACAAACTTCAGTTAGGATTGTCGGTATTCAGCTCTTCTGATAACACAACATACACAAAACTTAAAGAGATGTAAGAATTAAACAGAGGGAAACATGAAATGAAACATACTTACCTACAGAGTTTTCTTCAGAACTTGATTTATGAAGGGAAAGCCTAGAACACAAAAGAAAAATGGACTAATTATTGCAGAGTTCTCACATCTCCTGAGAGCTATCTGATTACAGTAAATTGTGGTTTCAAGAGAATGTATCAGCAAATGTTTTCCCTTCTTTTTCTTCTAAATGTAGCTATTTACAAACAGCCTCTCAGCTCTGATCGCAATAGTTTGACCACATGAACTCAGTTCCTCTCTGAAAACCCTGAAACAAGTTTTTTGACCAAGACAGACAAATATGCATTTAAAACCCCACAATTACATCTAAGGGATCATAAGGAGCCCTGATTCACATATTTTTCTTCTTCTATATAATAAAGTAGCATTCTGACTAATTTAGAAGCTGTATTTCTGTGATCCTGTATTCATTTAGACTAAGGTTACGTTGTTTAACTGACAGTATAACTCTTTGCACTTCTATAGTGCCTTTCATTTTAAGAGCACAAAATGCTTTATGACTATAGTAAAAGCTGTTTTATCTGGCATGTTGGGGGCATAGGGGGTGCCAGTTAACTAAGAGGGAGGGAATTTGGGTGTGGGAGAGGGTGCGGAGCTGGGGCACAGGAGGGGATGCGGGCTCTGGGAGGGAGTCTGGAAGCGGGAGGGGGTTCTGGACAGGGGGTTGGGACACAGGAGGGGACTCGGGGTGCCGGAACCGGGGGGCGCTCACCTCAGGCGGCTTCACGCAAGCGGCAACCTGTCCTGGCTGCTCCTAGGTGGAGGAACGGCCATGGAGGCTCTGCACGCTGCTCCTGCCCCACCCCGAGCACTGGCTCTGCAGCTCCCATTGGCCGGGAACGACGGCCAATGGGAGCTGCAGGCAAGGCTGGCTTTAGGACTTGTGGGGCCCAATTCAAATACCCAGCGGTCCGCTCCGGGTCTTCCGCAGCACTGAAGGACCCCACCACCACCGAAGTGCCGCCGAAGACCTGGAGTGGACCCCCCACCGCTGGGTGAGTAAAAAAAATTTAAAATTTAAAAAGGCACCTAAGGTGCGGGGCCCTCTTAGGTGCGGGCATGGGGCCCTCTTAGCGCGGGGCCCGATTCCGGGGAATCGGTGGAATCGGCCAGAAGCCGGCCCTGGCTGCAGGGGCAGCGCCTGGGCGGAGGCAGCGCACAGAACCGCCTGCTGCACCTCAGCCTAGGAGGAGCCAGGACAGGTCGCCGCTTGCGGGGAGCCATGCGGAGCCAGGTAGGGAGCCTGTTGGCCCTGCACCAACCGCACTATACACCGGCCTTTCTATGAAGATTAGAAATGCTGGTTTAGAGAGCTTTCCAGTTGGTACAGAGCCGAATAACACAACTTTTACTGTACTCATTAATTAAACCCTCACCATACCATTGTGAGAGAGGGAACTATCATTTCCCTAACTTTACTGATGGGAAACCAAGGCACGGAAAAGCTAAGTGCCTTGCCTCAGATCAGACAGGATGTCTGCGGCACAGCTGATTATCAGTCACTCTCCTGACTCCCAGCATGTGCTTTACTATCACTTCCTCACTCAAAATCCAGCTAAAAGGACTTATTTTGTAGCCCATATTATGTAAGAATATCAGCCAAAGTGATAAGTAACTCTCATTTGCTCCGTTTTTAAGTCCATGAATAATAGTTACTGAACTTTGCAAAGTTCTTTGAAATCTTCAGATGAAAATCTCTATCTAGGAGTCTGAAGCAAAGCCCGTTTAGATCAATGAAAATATTTCTGTTGGCTTCAATGGCCTTTGGATCACACACTCAGTGCAGGCCATTATTAGTGTGATTATGTGTGCATAGTGCTCTATTACATTATACTATACAATAATGCCTGATAATACAATGCCTATGTTGTACCTATGCAAATAAAAACATGCATATTTCAATATATGAAAAAAAACACAAAACCAATCCCCTCCACACCAGTTTTACAAACCAAGTCTTGTATACAGTACATGTGTACTCTACTTACAGCATTCAGAGTGGTAGCCGTGTTAGTCTGTATCAGCAAAATCAACATGGAGTCCTTTGGCACCTTAGAGACTAAAATTTATTTGGGCATAAGCTTTCATGGGTTTGCAACCCCCCATCTTTTCATGTACTATGTATATACATCTTCCTACTGTATTTTCCACTCCATGCATCTGATGAAGTGGGTTTTAGCCCACAAAAGCTTATGCCCAAATAAATGTGTTAGTCTCTAAGGTGCCACAAGTACTCCTCGTTGTTTCTACTTACAGTAGAACCTCAGAATTACAAACACCTTGGGAATGGAGGTTGTTTGTAACTCTGAACAAAACGTTATGGTTGTTCTTTCAAAAGTTTACAACTGAACATTGACTTAATACAGCTTTGAAACTTCACTATGCAGAAGAAAAAATGCTGCTTTTAACCATCTTAATTTATATGAAACAAGCACAGACAGTTTCCTTACCTTGTCTTTTTCTTTAAACTCCTCCCCCCCCTTTTTAAGCAGTTTACATTTAACTGTACTGTATTTGCATGTGTGTGTGTGTGTGTGTGTGCGCGCGTATGTGTCTGCTGCTGCTTGATTGCGTCCTTTCCAAATGAGGTGTGTGGTTGACTGGCCAGTTCGTAACTCTAGTGTTTGCAACTCTGAGGTTCTTCTGTATTTCATTTTTGTCTGAATTCCCCATGCTCTTCTGCATTTTCTTGGGTTCCCAGCAGAGGGCACCGCAGAGTTTTTGATCAATTCAGAAAACCTCCAAAGCAAAAACTTTTTTGTTTCATACCGATTCACAATGTAAACAATCCAAGCAATTACAGGCCAGCATTTTGTAAGCATGAAAATCATGCTCATCAATTTGAAAAGACATCATTAAAGGGAAAATGAGATAGCATGAAGTTTAGTTTTGATTCAGTAATTCATCCGAGCAAAGAGAAGCTGGCACAGCAGAGCTGTGAAATGCCATCTCCTTTCTACTTCAGTCTGATTAGAAATGTAATCCGGCACAAACGGCAAACCAGCTGATGCAACCACATTCCAGATTTGGACTGCACCAGGTGGAAGGGGGCATTTGTTGATATCCTTGCTGATGAAGTTTACTTTTGGATGGGATAACTTCTAGGGCAGTGGGTTTCAAACTTTTTTACTGGTGACCCCTTTCACATACCAAGCCTCTAAATGTGACCCCTCTTATAAATTAAAAACACTTTTTTATATGTTTAACACCATTATAAATGCTGGAGGCAAAAGCGGGATTTGGGGTGGAGGCTGACAGCTCGTGACCCATGTAATAATCTCGTGACCCTCTGAGGGGTCCTGACCCCCAGTTTGAGAACCCCTGTTCTAGGGAGAAAATGAATAACCTAGGTGGTTCACAGCACTTGCAGTCAATATTTGGTTTTCAGGAAAGAGCTTGAACAACAGGCACAGGAGGAAAGTTCTCAGTCCCTTTAGATTTTGAATGAAATACTAGCCTCACTGAAGTCAGTGACAAAACTCCCATTGACTTCAATTTCTAATGGATTTCTAATGTAATGATGGCAGTGGCATTTCCTAAACGGCATCACTCACTCATTCCTCGATCCCAAACATAAAGCACACGGACCTTTCTATGAGCGCAACCTCAGAACTTGGCTTTCAGCCTCTATGATGAAAGAACTAACCCTGTTACCTTTTTGCGCCTTTGCATGGACTTCAGCATCCAGCAAATACTTTTTTAGCGAATTCAGTGCTCATGGAAGGTGCCAAACTGACATCCCTGGAAAACAAAGTCCTATTTATTATCAGAACAGGAACACCGTAGGCCGAGCCATGAAAGCTTCTCCATGCTGCTCCATCATGGCAGCTCTGCCTTGAGCCAGAGAGACCATTTCTTGTGGCGAGAGGGTTGTTCAGCCTCCAAATCCATATTACTCCTCTTCTTCACTGCCAAAGCTGCCAACCGGGATGCATGTACCAGGTGTGGTGCTGGTGTTGTGGCATCGGTTCACTAGGGAGTGGCCCACCAACTCATTTCACATCAACTACCCAAGCCTTGCAGCAGCAGCAATCTTTGGATGTTCCTGGGCTAGATATAGTGATGGAGGGGAGATGTCCACAGCCAGCAGGCCAACATCTAATTTGTAACTCTGACTTAGGGGGGAAAAAAAAAAGATACTGAGTATTGTCCTAGGATGCAAATTCCTGGCACCAGACAAAGCAAAGAGATAATACTTGGGTAGAAGGGCAAACATGTCCAATCGTTATTTCATGCATTCTCTAATTCCGAAGTCTTCCATCTCTGGGCTGACCTTGAAAATACTAACAGCTTGTCTTACAAGATGGAAAAGTAGAGTGTTCAATAAGACAAGGCACTTGCCTGTAAGTTCTCCCAGACAACTTTGATTTTTATGTATTTATTTATTTATTTATTACCAAGGATATAAAAACATCAATCGTTTCACTTCTTACAGGTATGGTGAAAGATTCCATAGGCCCTCAGAGTTGGTTTCTGTTTGATTTGCCAATTACACTTCCTTACTATGTTAAATCTGCAGCTCCTCTGTGAACGTGCGCTGAAAGTGATTTGTGTTCTTCCATTCATAGACTGATAACTTGTACTGAAAGTTAATGATGCAGTGACACTTGGCAGAAGTTTCAGCACTGCATGTCTGAAAGGCAGCCAAATGCCATTACTCTACTGGGGAGGCCTTCAGTTTTGTTGTGCTCTGATGTACAACTTCATTAGTAGGCTTCCATATGAAATGTATTCTGTCACAGCATATACCTGAGAAATCTATGGATCTAGCTTCAGACAAGAAGGATATATTGCCAAGTATATTCCACAAAGAGGAGAGACAAGGTGGGTGAGGTAATATCTTTTATTGGACCAGCTTCTGTTGGAGAGAGAAACAAGCTTTTGAGCTTACACAGAGCTCTTCTTATAGAAATATTTTCCAAACCTATGTAGGATACAAGTTTAGAAACATCCAGAACTTTATCTGTGAATCTCACAATTTCAAAACCATCCCTAGGCCTATTTTTAAGACCTTGTGGGCCTGAGATGTGGAAACAAGAAATAAAAAACTGCCTCAGAATAGGTTAAAAATGAAGGCTACTCTTTGGATCCAAAGAACATGTTTGCTACATACCTGTTTTGCAGAAACGATATACTCCAATGGAGTTGTGTCTTGGGTACATAGAGTTTTAAACACACCATGGCAACACCAGCTGTACCAAAGGTACCACCAGCTGTACCAAAGGTACCACCAGGACTTATCTTGTTATTAAACTGCAGCAGATGGTAATGCTATTTCTATACCTACCTGTTTGCACATTCCATACACTCCTTTTCAAGCCCTAGAGCAGTGGTGGGCAATCTGTGGCCCACGGGCCACTCGCAACCCGTCAGGGTAATCTGTTGGTGGGCCGCCAGACAGTTTGTTTACATTTGCATGGCCGTCCGCAGCTCCCAGTGGCCGTGGTTTGCCGTTCCCGGCCAATGGGAGTTGCGGGAAGTGGCAGCAAGCACGTCCCTGCGGTCTGCGCTGCTTCCCACAGCTCCCATTGGCTGGGAACGGCGAACCGTGGCCACTTGGAGCTGCGTGCGGCCGTGCAAATGTAAATGAACTATCTGGCAGCCCACCAGCGGATTACTCTGATGGGCCATTGCCCACCACTGTCCTAGAGGTTGTGCAGCCAAGACATCCCCCTAAGGCCAGAGATCACTGCACATGTATGGAACACAGGCTAGTTGAACAAAGTATCTACCTAGAAAATGGGCTTTGGGTTACAGCTCTATTGAACAAGGTAGGCTACAATTTTTCCTATTAACTGTGAGCTGATTTTATTCTTAGACAGGAAAGCACCAGGGCTTACCTTGCATACACAGTGGCTGATTTTACAAGACACAGTCCATAGGTGCCCTGAGATGTGAAATAGCCCTGAGCTGGACTATTACAGAATTGGAAAGGGAAACAAATGACACCATGTGCTGCTTTTATGAATGTGCTGTTGGCTTTCAAAAGCCCATCATTCTCAAAACAAACCATAACAGTGGAGCAGAGAATGAAGTGATTCTGACTGGCTTTTATTTTACCTTAAACGTTATAAATGCAAGTACGCTTTAAAACATGGCCACATCTTATTTATGGGACATAAAATCTACAGGTGTCCATTGCAATCCAAAAAAATGAAACTAACACCATTATGATCTTCAGTAAATTGATACTGGCCCTCTTAACTCTTATCAGTAACTATTTACAACCCTTTTGGACTGGATGGTTCAGGATGTGATTTTGGATCTAAAAATATTATTCACATTTGGGTTGCTGAATAAACCAACACAAAAGCCTTTGCATGCTCCTTTGGAAGGCCATTTGGTTATCTGTATTATATAGGGCCCAGTCACATAATCAGTGTGAAAACCGACATCTTTATAACTGTTACTGACTGAACACAAGATAATTTATCTAACGGGGCTGGCATAGAAGAGGAAAATGGGCCTTTAGTTTCTTATCAAATTTGCATGGACCTGAAGGGAAAGCAAGGCTGCAAGGTTCTGACCTTCCTGGCATCAGTGTAAAGAGATGGAAGGCAAAGAGGTTCCATTCAATTATCTTCTCATTACGTTTCCATAGCAATGGCTCTTTAAGCAGGTCAAAACTTTCTCAGTGGAAACAAACACTGATCTGTAATTTTTGTTGCTCCCCCCACCCCCACAGCCAACATGGAACCAGCCATGTTGGTTCTACTAGTGCAGTCTGAACACGGCCATCGGCAGGGGATCTGATGTTTAGCAAGTTGCAAGAGCATGCACAGAAGGATCCATGCAAAGAGGCAGATCATCATCAATTCTAAAATATTTCCACAGCAGTGAGCTTAGGCCCAGTCTAACAAATGTGACATTTCTCTATATACAAAGCATGTTGGTCATTACATGCTGCATTGACCGGCTGTGACAAGTTTAGGGCTCTTTTGAAAAACGTCCTTTTACAAAATTACCAGGATTGAAATCTTCCTCCAGCTGCTCAGAGACACACTGGTCGAACTTGTCACGTGTCACCGGCTGCGTTTGGCTGGCCTTTCACTCCTATTGTGAGTGTTATTGTGGGAGTTTCCTGCTCTGTTTCTCTTTGGGAGGCTATTTGCAGGCAGCACAAATAGTTTGGCTTCCACTGAATCTGGCCTCAAACAAGTTAATATGGGGTCGTACACACATTCACTGACTCCTTTCGATTCTTGCAAGCACTGCATATAAAGAAATTTTATCTTAAATACTCCAGAAATTTGGGAGATAAATTTCTCTTTCTCTCATCTTTCCCTTGTAATTTCTAACCTACACAGTGGGAATTTATTCCATCCTTAATTACGTGCGGCTATGGTGTCCTGGGTTTGTTTGGGTTTTTTATTGTTGTTCTCCCATCCCCATCAGCGTAGCTCTCCTGTTTCATCACAGATGAGCTCACAGTCATCTGCCACAGTTAATCTGGACACTGTGACAAGCTGCCAGAATTGAGTCTGACCAAATTTAAGCCAGCACAATGGGAATGTGACCTAGAGTGCTGATTTAATGACCCTTTTGCTTTTG
>NW_020664436.1:41923517-42015342 GCF_002925995.2 Terrapene triunguis
GTGGTACAGCAGGGTATGTCTACACTGCAATTAAAAACCTGTGGCTGTCCTGGGCCAGCTGACTTGGGCTTGTGGAGCTCGGGCTATGGAGCTGTTTAATTACGGTATTGATGTTTGGGCTTAGGTTGGAGCCTGGGCTCTAGGACCCTGCGAGGATCCCAGAACTTGGGCTGCAGGTCAAACCCAAACGTCTATACCGCAATTAAACAGCCCCTTAGCCCAAGTTGTGTGACCCCAAGTCAGCAGGCACAGGCCAGCCACAGGTATCTAATTGCAGCGTAGACATACCCTTACGAACTCCCTGCATTCTCCAGAGTACTGCGTCCTAGTAGGCAGGACAAAAGAAAGCACATAACTCAGATACACGAGGCCTAAGTAGAAAATTATGAAGAAGAATCTAATTCAGTTTGTTGGCAGTAAGAAAAAAAAACCCATTTGATGGACTAAACAGCTGGAAGCGGGTAATTTTCTTGCCAATGAATTCTGTAGTCTGCTTTCTACCTGCATGTAACAGTGCTGAACTGATGAGACAATGCCACTCAACTAGGAGAATGAAACTAGCATTGCTCAATTAAGCTGTCACCCTAACAATGTAGGCTTAAATCACTTCTACCATGACTATTTTCCACTGGTGTTTCTAGTCTGGCATCAAATAATCGTTATCCCTTTTACTCCTGGGGGAATTCTGCGCCACTGTGCATGCTCAGCATTCATGTCCCAAGGAGAATTTTTTTTTCTCCGCAGAAGATACATTCTGCTGGAGAGGTGCTGCAGTTACATCTTTCGCCTGCCAGGGGCTGCTGTGGTGCCAGAACAGAGATAAGCCCTAGGTGCAGATGGGGAACAGAAGAGGCTGTGTTTCTCACAGCACCCTGCCCGTGTGGCCAGGTCAGGAGGCATGGGATATGGGGGGTGGCGATGGACAGCATGGGGCACATTGGGCTGCTGGAGGGTCACACACTAGGGTTCAGATGAGCTAGTGGGAGGACAGACTGGGGTGGGGCTAAATGGGAGTGTAGTGCAAGAACACATGGGAACAGGGAGTTGCTGAGTGGGGGTGTAGGGCCACATTTTAACAGGGAGGTGCAGAACCACATGGGAATGGGGAAGGGGAGTGCAGGGACACTTGGGGACAGGGGCACGTGCCAGACTGAATGAGAGAGGGTAGGAGTCAGCCAGGGTCTGCATGGGGGAGATTACCCAACTCCCTAACAATCCTCCCCCCCACCCCAAAAAAAAAAACCCTGTTCCATACTTCTCCCATTCACACCCAACAACCCTCCAAGTTCACTCCCAGGCTCCTTCCCAGCAATTACTTGACTCTCCCTCGTCCCTCAGCTCCTCCATTACCCCCGACTCCCCTAAGCCTTTGCCCTGCTTCTGAGGGGTGCAGGAAATACGTTTCTGTACTGTAGTTTAAATGATTTATTACTCAAAGTTCTGTATTAATATGCCCAGTAAGGACTCTATTTGTTGAAAAACATTTCCTGAATTTTTTGGTCATCTGTATTGTTACAGACATACTGGTTGACAGTATTTTGAAATAAATTACCAAAATAATTGAAACTGTCATGATTATATTGTGTTATTTTGGCAAATAAACTATGCAGAATTTCAAAATATTGTGCACAGAATTTTGTATTTTTTGGCACAGAATTCCCCTAGGAGTACTCTTTGCAATTTTCAGTCTCATATCAAACAGAAGGACCACATGCTTCAGGTTAAGTGTTTTATGACTGTGCAAATTCCCTGATGCAAAACTTCCTCTGTGACAATCTTACACACATTTGGATAGATTAAATCAGTTCTGTGCTTCAGTTCACACACACTCTCAACACGTGCGATTTCATTCATGCAATTCTTTACTTTCCAAAGAATTCATCTGCATTTTCCATTTAAACTGAGAAGTGAAGTTATTATTCTTTCAGTTAAACAAAACAAGCACTTTTCAGAATAAAACCACTCCAAGTATATTTATGTATGTCTTGCTTTCTTTTTATTCAAGGTATCTGTAGTTTAGCAGCTATACTGCAAGGGAGTACATCCCAGTGGTTAGAACATTAGACATCAGAAGATCTGTGTTTTATTCTCAGTCCTGCCCGTGGCCTGCTGGGTGACCTTGGACAAGTCACTCCACTGCTCTGTGCCTCCATTTTCCCATCTATAAAATGGGAATAATACCACCTCCTCTGTAAAGTGTTTGAGATCTATGGCTGGACTAAATAATTAATTATTATTATAGGAAATCTTAGCTTGTCCCCCACCCTGCACTTATTAAAAGTTTCATAAATGTGGCATTTTGGTTTAATTACAATAGAATAAAATGGAAGACAGGCAGGGAGATATCCTCAAAGTGGATACCGAGGCCGTCTCTACACAAAGAAGATTTTTCAATAATTGATAGCACCAGTGTTTGCACGATTGGAAGCCCTACTGCACATGGGCCACTGGCTGCCACCACTTTAATGTGTCACCAAAGTCTGTTCTGAGCATGACTAATGGAAACAGCACTTAAAATGGTGACAACAGCTGGTATCCTATCTCAACAAGGGCTCCCAACACTGCTCATGCTGATGCAGCTGAACAAGTATGAGCAACGGTAGCAAATTTTTAAAAAATATCCTTAATGGAGACAAGGCCATAGTGTCCAATTCTGACTTACAAGTATCTCACTAGACGTTCAAATATGGGGCTGAAGCGTCCTATTAAAGCACCATACATTGGAAACTGGGCTCCCTGTGCGTTTTCTTAACTAGCCGAGTTGGTATCTCACTAAGAAGCTGGAAGTCCCTGGAAATACAGGGCTAGATGTTTTCACGCACTACTGCACATTACCCTTAGCAGTTGGAATTCCAGTTCTTGGGATAAAAGCAGGGAGGCACAGAAAACAAACAGATACAGACACATTGCAGCAGGACGGGTGGGGAGGGAAGAGACAGCAAACCAAAACCCATACAGCTCATACAAAGAGGTTTTTATTAGGACTGCTAAAATTCAAGTTGCTTTTAAATACCCAATTTGCTTGGCACCTTCTTCAAAAGCACAGTAACAAAACCATGAACTCACAAGAGGAGGAAAATGGTTTCAGTGTTTAACTCCTATTTCTGTTTTTGGAACTTTTACGTCTAGTCACACACAAAAAGCTATTTTTAAAAAAAGGTAGATTTTAGTTTGCAGGGAAATCGATGACACTTCTCACAACTGTCAGCCAACTTTATTTACATTGCATGCATGTGCACAGAGATACCAAGAGAAAAAAAGAGAGAAAAAGAAGAGGTGTCGGTTTTGTTTTCAATGGGGCATTCATCTGGAATTATGTGAAATTAAGTCAGTTTAACATGAATTGGCTGGTTCATGTAAAAAAAATTCACTTAACACCCCTCTGCTCCCCAACAGCCCAGACTTACTTTCTTTCAGTCTCTGGTGTTGACACAGTACTACTGAGGCCAAGTGATTCCTGTAAGGGAAGATACATTGCCATGAGTGCAGACAGAACAACAAGCTTTACCCAACTGGTGCAAAATATCAAATTAAAAAAAAATCCAAAACAAAAATAGATGATTAAAGTCATTGTGCTTACTTCAATCTGGGACCGCAGCTGTAGCGATGTGGGGCTGGCATCGGGTTTCTCCTAAAACAGAACAGATGTCGGGTTAATGCAACACCCAAATGAGGCAGCATTCTCCAGAAAAACAAATATGGAGTTAGATGAGAAAAGAAAAAGGGGACATGAACAGAACATTGAAAAATCCCACAACCTTTCATATAGGAAGCATTAAGCTATCCAGTGGAATCGCTCTCTGAAGAAGCACTGAAATACTCAAGTAGAAGCCAATTACATACTTATTACAGATAAATTTAGCACAGTGTAAGGCTTATACATAGATATGGGTTAAAATAATAATAAAGGAAACACAGGTGAGTACTCTTCAAGAGATAATCAACATTTGCCACATACTCCTACAAGTGGACTGCCAACCTCCTGAGCTTTCTTTCCTCTTTCAGAGCCACCTGACCCTTGTGATAATGTATGTTTACTTGCAGTATATCATTCATCCACTAGATGTCTTCACATACAGATTTCCAGATAGAGTGTGATCCTTGGTAAACAAGGGAGACAAAGCTGGAACTCAAGCTGGATGGAAGTCTGTCTGTGTTGACAGAATGCTGTAGTTTTCTTTAATAAATGCCTCCTGTTTAACATAGCCTGTGCTGCAACTTATTGTGACATCCCCCACTTCTTCCAACCCTGAACTGCAACACACAGGATTAAGTATGGGCTTTAAAGGGGTTATGTTCTCATCAGAACCCTAAAATGAAATTAATTTGCTGCAACTATTGAAGACAATTATTTGTGGACACAATACTGATGTTGAGTTTCAAGAATTTTTTTTTAACCAATTACAAAGGTATATATATAATCAGTGGATCAGGCCCATATTGTCCAATTTAAGATTTTATATCAATAATTGAAAGTGTACCTGTTGTACACTTTAAGTGTAACAGGGGGCTTAATCCTGCTCCCATTGAAATCAAGGGTAAAACTCCAGGTGGGATTGGGAAAAAGTTTGCAGTCATATGTCACTGGAGGTAAATCTAACTGTTGGCGCCTCATTCATCTGAATGCAAAACAGTGGGGGAAAGCACTTTGCATGGCATGACTATGAATCTTGGACCCAATTCTGGTCCTATTGAAGCCAGTGAGAGCTCTGCCATTGATTTCAAATAGTTGTTACTGTACTCCAGGAAATCACTAAGGTCTAACAAGCAAATTACATGACAAACACTCAAATCAAAGAGTGAAAAGACCTAGCATGTCAACTTGTTCATCCCTGAGTATAGCAGGGTTATCTTTTTATGGCATATTATCCAATGCAATAGTTAATCTAGTTTTAACTCTCTTTTCTATCTCGAAATTAACTAGTTTCTATGTCCTTAGCCTAAAGATAAAAAAGGGAAATGTATCTACAGAAGAGAGTAATAAGAAAATAAGATTCAATTTAAAAAAAAAGATATTAGTGTAAATTGACCTGAAATACTTTAGGGTTAATGCTTCCAGAAAATCCACAAAATCCAGAACAAAACTCAAT
Organism: Terrapene triunguis; assembly: GCF_002925995.2. NCBI lineage: Eukaryota > Metazoa > Chordata > Testudines > Emydidae > Terrapene > Terrapene triunguis. The sequence goes on from NW_020664436.1 coordinate 41,928,608, forward strand.
GCCACTCTAATAGAACTCATTCAAATGGAGACCAGCTTCTACTATTGGAGACTGTAGTATAACAGGATAGTCCCCAACCATATCATGGCACAATGAGATAACAGTATTATGTTAGATGATAGTCATGATCTACACAGGGTGTAACACGATATAGTAACTTTGTTATAACATGGTTTGGTCTGTTCTATGCTGGCTGCCTTGGCTTTGTTATTTTAATATTGTAGACAGGGTGTAAGTGTCAGCATATGAAGGGGTCCAGACTCCAATGGAAAAGTCCTTCCATCTACTTTAATAGTTGTTGGGGGCTCAGGATACTCTGCAAATGTAACAGGTCAAGAAACCAAAACCAATTATTGAGAATCAAAAGGTACTGGGAAAAAAAATCATTTCCCAGCAGGGCTGCCCGGGGGAAGGGAGAGGGCAAGAGGGGCAATTTGCCCCAGGCCCTGCGATCCCTGGCCCGGTGGCGGTCCGGGTCTTCAGTGGCATTTCGGTGGCGGGTCCTTCAGTGCTGCCGAAGATGCAGAGTGACTGAAGGGCCCTCCCGCTGCCGAAATGCCGCAGAAGACCCGGACCACCGCTGGGTGAGTACAAGCACCGCAGCTCCCCCACTTTGCCCCAGGCCCCCTGAATCCTCTGGGCGGCCCTGTTTCCCCATACCACTACCTAGTGACTCTGATTTTCTCATTAAAGTAGAGGTATGGTAGTCCCCATTCCCCCATTACTTCTATCAAAAGAGAAATCAAACAAGTTTTCCAGCCAGCAAGGCAGCAGGAACATTACTGCAAGTCTTTCTCCTTCACTCTCCCACTGACCTGAAGGCCAAAAAGGAAGGAAGGAAGGAAGGATGGACGCAAGCAGCAGTAAACCTACTTGCAACACAGCTCATTCAAGCCAGTTTTTCCTCCTCCACCCACTGTCACAAAGACAACACAGAACATTTGACCAGTATGGGCATCTTAAAGCTGCATACAGCCAGTCAAAGGAATCTACTATGTGCCTGAAGTGCATTTGTACCCCTGCCTCTCAGCAATAAATATTTGGTTTTTCATCATTTATTTTGTGTATGAAGAAGCAGCTGCTGCAAATCCTTTTTTAACAGATTTTTTTTTAGAGTATAATTTAGAAGGCCACATCCCTTTTTTCTGCCACTCAAAGGGATCCTTTTACTTGCCCAAGTTCACTGTAAATTGTAAATGGAGGGTGGAAAGGTTTTTTGTATTTTTTTAAATCTCCTGGAGAAATAACCAGCTGCATCCTGCGTTTCAAAATCTTGACTCTCTTCTCCCATTTATGCCATTAGCCTCCTCTGCCACCTTGGGCTCTAAAGCTGCCCTTGTCCCTGGCAGCACTCAAAGACAAATAACTTAAGAAATTTCTCTATCATCATTATTCAAGAGTCTTCAGTCCTAATTAGCATGAAATGGTATTTTTTCTGTGCGGACAAACAAACAATGATGTTGGGGAGAAGAAGGGTTTAAAAGTTAAACCAGCCATTAATAGTTTTATTTATTTAGGCTCTGGTCTGGCTACTGGAGAGTAGGCCCTGTGCCTATATGAATCCAATTGAAGGTCAGAGTCTTATTTTGCAAAGTGGGGTGAATTCTGGAAGGCTGGTTTTAGTTTCAAAAAACAAACTGACGACATTTTGCAAAATATTTTACAATATTAGTTTATTAAAAGTTAATTCTCTGTAGCTCTCAAACTTGAAACAAACCTTTAAACATTCTACAAAGCTTTGTCTATGATGTTCTAAAAGGTTCTGAATTATGGGCTTCATAATTCATGGGGTGAGATCCACACCAGGTTAAAGTGCTAGAGTAGTGTAAAGAGGTGCTAAAAATCCCAGTTCCAACGGGGGGTGGATTTTCACAGTGTAGGCACGGCAAAAGGTATTCATAAAGCTGCCTTCCAAAGATCTCTTCACTAGGTCTGGCACAGGAGACATGCTGGGGTGTGGAGGGTATTGGGGGCAGAGTTGGATCACTCTATGGAGATTTCAGGCAGTGCAGCCCTGAGAAACTGCTGTTCCAGTCCCCAGAGCAGCCCAGGATCAGGAGGGGACAAAAATGGCTTAACACAAGGGAAGCGGGGGCTTTGTGAATTTGGCTGTAGAACAGGGGTGGGCAAACTTTTTGGCCCGAGGGCCACATCGGGGTTGCGCAACTGTATGGAGGGCTGGGTAGGGAAGGCTGTGCCTCCCCAAACAGCCTGGCCCCCACCCCCTATCCGCCCCCTCCCACTGCCTCCCTCAGAACCTCCAAGCCATCCAACCCCCCTGCTCCTTGTCCCCTGACCGCCCCCTCCCGGGACCCCCGCCCCCTATCCAACCCCCCTGCTCCCTGTCCCCTGACTGCCCGACTGCTATCCACACCCCCACCCCCGACAACCCCCCTGGGACTCCCACCCCTTATCCAACTGCCCTCTGCTCCTCGTCCCCTAATCAACCCCTCCCGGGACCCCCCTGCCCCTAACTGCCCCCCAGGATCCCACCCCCTTATCCAACCTCCCCTGCTCCCTGTCCCCTGACTGTCCTCCCAACCCCATCCACATCCCCGCCCCCTGACAGGTCCCCCAAGACTCCCACTCCCAACCCTCCCTGTTCCCCATCCCCTGACCACCCCCCAGAACCTCCGCCCCATCCAACTGCCCCCTCCTCCCTGTCTGTCCCCTAGAACTCCCCACTCCCCACCCCCTTACCAGCAGCAGGAGTTCGCAGCCGTGACACCCGGCCAGAGCCAGCTGCACTCCCCACGCTGCCCAGCGGGAGCGGCGAGCCACAGCGCGGCCCATGCAGCGGCATGGCTGTGGGGGAGTGGGGGAGGGAGAGTGGGCCGTAGTTTGCCCACGTCTGCTGTAGAACATACATAGAATTTACGGTCAAAAAGGGACCATTTATGATAATCTAGTCCGACCTCCTGCATAACACAGACTACAGAATTTCACCCAGTAATTTCTGCATCAAGATCATTACTTATGGTTGAACTAGGGCATCTCTTTTAGAAAGAATTCATTCTCCCACCTGAAAGGCCTCTTCCACAGCACTGAAGTCAGGGGACACTTTGCTATTGACTTCAACAGCCGCGGGATCAGGCCCAAAAAGCATTGGTGAAAGTGAGGGTCAATATGGACAGACGCTATCCAGGCAGCCCACAAAAAGTTCTGTCAGCATGCCTCAGGCATGTCCTGCATTACCTACTTTTTCACAATCTGTTTATTGACAAACAATGCATTACCCGGCAGGAAGTAACCAATATTGAATTATGAAAAGCATCTTGCAGAGTAGGAATTGACACAACACGGAATCAGTGTGTACCAATAACTGCAGTTCTTTTTACATGAGTTCTACTATAACACAGACGATGATTTGTAAACATACCAAGTGAGACTTGTGGCTCATTCTTCAAGGTTTCAGCTGTTCTCCCTGGCTCAGGAAAGAGTCTTTCCTCACTGTGAAGTGGCCAGGTGCTCTAGGGGTTTTCACATATTTCTCATTAACCACAATGCCACTGATGGACACAGGACATCAGATCTGATGGTCCATCAATCCTGTTACAGCAAATCCTATGTCTCTAGTTCAAGTCCTACAAAACATGATGCCTCTGATGCTTATCTGTTACTTATTACTCAAAGACACATTTGGTAAGTGATTTATTAGCTGGATAACCCAATTAACAACCACCAGATTTCTAAACAACATGACTTTTCTCTTAAGGTGTCATCCATCTGAGAATCTCGAAGAGCTTTACAACCATTAATCAACTAAGTCTCAAAAACACACGTGAGGTAGGAAAGTATCTGCATTCTATAGATGTGAAACTGAGGCACAGAGAGGGCTAGGCCAAAGGTGGGGTTTTCAAAGGCACTCAGTATTGGCCTAACTACTCCCACTGAAGTTGTAGTAAAACTCTTGACTTCAAGTTAAGTAGACAGAGTTAGCATTTTTGGGAACCCAACCTCAAATTTTCAAACATGGCTACTAATTCTGGGTGCCCAACTGCTGAGAACCTGCATCTCTCGTTGACTTCAGTTGGAGTTGAGAATGCTCAGTACATCTGAAAAGGCCCAAGGTATTTGAAATCGGACCCCAAAAACTGAGGTGCCCAAATTTTGAAAATTTGTATCTAGGAGACTTGCTCATTATCATGAGCAAGTGTTTACAGAATCATAGAATATCAGGGTTGGAAGGGACCTCAGGAGGTCATCTAGTCCAACCCCCTGCTCAAAGCAGGACCAATCCGCAACTAAATCATCCCAGCCAGGGCTTTGGCAAGCCGGGCCTTAAAAACCTCCAAGGAAGGAGATTCCACCAGCAGAGTCGGGAATAGAAACCAGATCTAACTGTCTATACAGGTACTTGCATGGCCCCCATTACCACAGGTCTTGAGTGTCTTGCAGTCTTCAATGTATGTATCACTACAACACTCCTGTAAGACAGGGAAGTACTGTTATCCCATTTTGCAGATAGGAAACTAAGCCACAGAGACACAAAACCACTTGCCCAAACTCACATAGCGAGTCTGTGATGGAGCAGGGAATTGAACCCAGCCCTCCAAAGTCCCAGACTCACATCAAACCATCCTTCTCCTGACACTCACTCCTCTGGTTTAACCACCATATCACTTTTCCTCTCGCTGTACTATGTGTGTGTCTTTTTTTGCTGGATTAAACTCTACACATCTCACATTTTTAGCGTAGAAAGAAGGCTAACAGCATGTTACTGAATGCTAATAACCACCTATCTCGCCACTATTAGATGTGACAATATTAGGGTGCTATCAGGTTTCAGAATTCGTGCGCATTACCAGGGCATCCAGGATCAATGCAAGACATGATATCCCCTAGTTAGTTTACTTGCATAACCCACCCAGTTGAAGGCCTCCTTTCAGCAGAGTCTGGCCATTGTGCACAACTAGTTTAACATGTTTGTAAGGTAAACAAATGGGAGCTAGGATGAAACCAACACATTTTTTCCACTGGAGAATAAACAGAGCTCAAACCCAGACACCATAAAATAAGGTTTGCACCTTCACACACACCCTGTTGTGGGGATATGGCTATAAAGGTCTAATTCTCTTTGAAAGTGTCTCACAGCAGAAATGTAACATTTCATTGCGACATTGCGCTTAAGAAATGCTCGGTGGTGAACTATTTCTGTTCTAACTGAACCGATCCATACTAGGACAAGTGAAAAGAACACCAATGTAAACCGCTTTCTATACCCCATTTCCACTCCCTCACAACTTACAATGCATCTGATGTTTATGGAAAGCTTTTCACTTGAGGTTTAATTATTTTGCCTTTCAAGGTGTTATTGGTAGCTCTGGGGGCAGAGTCTCAGCTGGTGTAAATCAGCGTAGCTATATTGACTTCAATTGACTTCTGTAGGACTTTGTCAGTATTCCTTTAGAACTCAACATCTCAGGAAAGTAGCAGTTAAAAGTGCCCATTATTCATTAAGGGGAATACACAAAACAGGAAAAATATACCAACATTTCTGCCAAAGAGTGCATTGTTAGGCAGCTGTATCACAATTAGAAACACTGCTCCAGATCAGAGAGACGGGGTTTAAATCAATCTGGGACTTTCCTTCCGGTGGTGGGTTCTGTTCTGTATATTATGTGGAGGGAAATACTCTGTCTTTATTATTTTGGTAAAAAAATATAAGGAAAAAAGTTATTCATAGAAAAATCCCTGTGAAGAATGATAGCCTGTGGCTCCAGTCCAGAACCTCCTCGGCATATAAAGAGGCTTCCTGGAAGTGCACTTTGAGTCACTGAAGAGGCAGTAGTCTAGAAGAGCTCCTACACTTAGATTACAGGCCCGTAATTCAGACCATTAGCATACATAAAGTTCATACATTTTTGATCACCATATCCTCGAACCCTGGGGACAGAAGAACTTGTGTCCCTTCTGAGCCTTGTCTACACCGCAGCTTCCACAAGTGGAACTGCACTAACTGGGAATTACAGGTCCAAAAATGCTAGTGTAGACAAGGCCTAAGAACTATAGGCAGCAAACAGAGAGAATCCTAGGAGTGGTTAAGCTCACTGAGACGGGAAGCAGCTATTGTTCAGAGGGAAACACGTGGAGATAGGACTAAAGATGCTGATGTTGCCAATTTCATGATTTGAGATTATAAATTCCATTGACAACCCTCACCCCAATGGCTAGCAATAAGGCAGATGGGAAGGGAACTATAGATTAGAAAATCCAAAACATTCTCTCCCCAACGGACTTCACCTTCTTAGTCTGAATACGTTACAATTTCTAGTTTATCTTCTCAATGATGATAGAAAGTCATTTTCAAAAGATCGTTAGGAACTCATAACATCAAAGTCCTCCAGCGGCGTGATTTAGTCTGACACCAATTATTCTGTCTAGACTCCTTTGTCACAAGTCATGTCCCAACCCGCACAGAAGCTCCCGAGAAGATTATGACAAACAAAACATTTTTGCAGTGACAGCACAGAAATACACAGGTGTTTAATGGGAACTGCCAACCAGTTGCTAGTCCTGGGTCACTGATCAAAATAAATAAATAAATAAAGGAAGAATGATTCCAGTGGCTACCACTTCAGCAAGTGTTTGTTTGGGGGAATTAACCAGCTCACTGAGTTTCCAATGGTTCAGATTAGCAAAGGATCCACTTTGAGTTTCAAATTGCATCCCAGGGTCCATCATTTTAGCCATTACAGTAGAACAGTGGAGACTTTCTGCTCCATTACTCTTGCACGACTGACACATAGTAAATGATGACATTCTGTAGCAACAATAAAATTCAGGAGAGAGGAAATGAGGTGTGGGGGAGGAATGGTTAAAAAAATGTGATTTCAAACAAGTGAATACTTTTTCTTTTCAAGAAACTACAGTCCAAATATTCTCATAATGGCTCATGCATCAACACAGACACAAGTGAACACTTAGCTATGCTACTAACCAAGTGTGGTTTTACAAGAAGGCAGAAACAAAACATGCAATTATAGTAGCTCTCAAGTGCTTACTTATGTATTAAAACAATTTCTGTCTCAGCCCAATGTAAACCCTTGCTGAATGCTGGAATCTATAAATATAATGTTTCAGATAAAAAGAAAGGTAAAACATTTTTCTATTTCCAAACAACAATTATGGCATCATTTTCTCTAATGTGTTGTTCCACATATATAGATTTCTTTTATATTATTAATACCCACCAACACTTTTTAATTGACAAAAACATTATAACAGCTTGGTGAAATTCCATAATATTGCATGGTGCTTTACTGGAATTGAAAGAGACATAGGTTCCTGTCCTGCCGCCACTTAAGCCCATGTGTAACAAATAGGGCTTTAACTCAAAAAAGCATAGAACTTGAAAACTGACAAAGAAAGGTTTCAGGGAAAGGAGGGATCAGGGTCAAAAATAAAACCATGATTCATGTTCTACAATGCAAAAATCAAATAAATTCTGATCCATGTTATGGAGACATTAAGGCAGGGCAAAAGGGAGAAGGCGACCACTCTGCTGAGGAAAGGCAATGATGGAAAATAAGGTGCAAGAAATGGATTTTTGAGGATGGACTTAAAGAAGGCAGGGAGAATGTTTAAGGCACAGGCGGAACATTCTTTTTCAATGGTAGGAAATGGTGTTAAAAGAAGATCTAAAAGCAAGAACAGGAGGGAGCAAGGTGAGAAATGTAAGCAGAGAGCTGGACATGAAGAGCAATGAGACAGGCGGGGCAGAGCTGTGTGTGGTACCGTAACGGCAAGGAGGAGTTTGTACTTTATTCTGAAACCTGTCCTGGAGAGGTTACTTCAAGTTTCTGTGCTCAAATCAATGCGTGGCCTCTCAGCAGAGACTGCCAACAGTGGTGCTAACTAGAGGGGGTGTTTGGTGTAACGTGGACCGCAGCTAACCTGGCACTAGTCTGAGTACACCATTATACAGTAGGCCATCCAGAAGTTGGATGCAAGTTGGAAACTGATTTCCTCAAAGAACTAAGAACTCAACATGTCAGTCTAAACTTCAAATCCCTCCTAAGATTCCACTTTACCTACAAAGGCAACAATTTGGAGTAATTAGAAAGGGGAAAGTTATCTCCCCATCACTGGATTTTTACTGGGGAAATACTAATAGTAGTTTTATTGGCTTTCATTAATTCTTAAATGCTAATTAGCCATAATATTTTTTTGAATTTCTTTCCAACTTCCTTTTCAAGTAGATAATTTTAAAACATTTTTTTTGCTGTTTGCACAGCAAAACACCAGCAAAATATCAATGACACTAGACAGTATTATAGTTATATAATAAGTTATTATAAGTTTTCATTTTTAAAACAAATTAAATATTCACCTTACAGAACATAAAAAAGTCTTAAACAACTATACAAATTTGTAAAGAATAATGAAATTATTTTATTTTCAAAAACTGGGAAAGAGACAGAAAATGAATACTAGGCCAAGTCCAGTGCTAAATGTTACCCTTAAGCAATCTTCTAAAGCTGTACTATAAATCTTCCCCCAAAAAGCTATAATGGAAACCACAGGTAGACCCAGCTTCACTGTAACTTATTTTCATAGAAATGATGTGTTTATGCTCTTACACTCTAACTTCTATCCCTCCTGTGCAGTAAGTTATAGATGACTACTCTGTAAAGGGCTCAAATGAATTTGCTAACTAAATGTAATCTATAACACCCATTTAATAAACATGTTGAAATCACAGGCATTTACAAGCAGCTGTTTAACATTGTAAGGCTGATGGATTATTCGAAGTGATTTCTCTCTTGCACCATCATTTACTCTGGTCTTTCATTAACACTAAACAAGCCAACCAACCTCCCTTCCAGAACACTTGTCTTCATATTGTGCAAAAAAGTAAATCACCAGAGGTTAATTTGGAGGAGGAGCTGAAGTTCTCTCTGTGTTGACAAACAAGATGGTGCACCAGTAAATCCAGTGTGTGGGCTTGTCCACACTGCCCTACAGTTCAGACTACATGGGTGTTCACAAAGTGCTGTGCTGTAACTCCCCTGTGTGGACACCACGGGTATGAACTAAAAGCTTCCTAGTTGGCATTAATATAGCCCTCTTTATACAGGACTACATTAATGTGAACTAGGAACTTTTTAGTTCACATCTGTAATGTACACCTGGGTGAGATACAGTGCAGCACTTTGGAGCACACTGCTATTCACACTGCTGTAGTCTGACCTGTGGAACAACGCAGATATAGCCTGAGTAGTGCTGTTCTCCTCAGAAAAGCAATTCCAAGTGCTAATGTTTTGAGTGAGGGAGATTCATAACAAGTTACATTAATTACATAATGCAAAAAGAAAAATATTTTAATACAAAGCTAATTTTGTACAAGTTATTTTTATTTTCTATAACCTGTTAATTACTGGATACGAGTTTCTTACTCTCTCACCTCAAGATCAGGAAAACAAACTAAAAGGAACCTTTCCATCACCATAATTACTCTAATACATGTAACTTTGCTGTAGTAGTGAAATTAAATTATTTTCTTTATAGAAATATAAGAAATTCATTGAGTACCCCACATTAGGGAGACTGACAACTGCAAATAACTCCAAACCATAACCCCAGATTTGAATCCTTCTGAAGTCTGAAGAAGTTTGGATGCTCTTTAGCTCTAGTAGGACAACCCAAAATATAGAATTCCAAAAACTCAATTTATTTGGGGAAAAATTGGATCCAAACATCCATCTATAAACACTGCTGCTTGGGCCTTCTCTAATAAATGTATTTTAGAAAATGGAAAATCAGGCCTTTCTTTACTTACCTGTCAGGACCTGAGTTTAAGGATTTGCATTATTTCAGGTACAATTGATATCACGGGTAACACTCAAGTAGGGTAAAACTGAAACTCCTTGCTCTGCTTCAGGTGTTATAAACAACATCAAATGCACCAAAATAAATACAGAAACCCTGAACTTGGGCTTTACTGATAAAAAGTCTTTCAGATCAAGTTTAAATCTATTTCTTTGTAATGTTTTGGATTATGTATGTATTTTCTGTTTGTGTTCTGGAATATCAGTTTAATTTTTTGAATCCATTTTAGTTCCTCCTGGTGTTCAGGGTTCCATGGTTATGTACTAATAAGAAGGCCAAGATATTACTAGCTATTTGCCTATTTTATCGTTCACAGATTTACAGGGTCAATTAAAATTTCACTGAGCCTGATTCTTATTTCTGCTGCTCTGGTAAAAGAAGCCACACTGTACATGAGAATCAGGACCTCTTGCATTTTCAAAATTTCATAATCACACAATCTTGTATCAGCAACAGTGGTTGCTGGTTGGTTGGTTGGTTTTGTTTATCAACCCCTAACGTATTTCTCAATAAACCTGAAGAAAAGTATTTGTTCCCTCTGAACAGACCAGAGGAAAAGGAACTCATTCCAATTGATTTCACTGGCCAGTTTTAACCAAATTTTAGGTGTATTTAATTATTTTAAAAGAGAATAAATGAAGTTTTCTTTTAAATGAAGCTGGTATTTTTTTATTTTATAGGCAAATGAAATCAGACACTTGTAAGGTCAGATGGATAAAATAAACTCTTTCCCCAGAGTGTGATACTGAACTGCTTCCACTGCACATGCATAAACCTCCTCCGGGGATTGGAGATGGGAGAAAAAGAGGTTTTACTGCTGGGGTACTAATTTCAAAATCTCACAGAAGATAAGGGCAGTTTCTCCAGGAGGGGTACTGAAAACAAATTAACAAGAGTAATGCAAAAGAGGATTAGAACACATGGTTGGCTTGCATTCATTATAATCTCCATGATAGAGAAATTGCCTTTAGTATTTACAAAGAGACCCAAATTATGACCCTCTCTTTTCTTTTTAATCTGAAGTTTATACTAGACGGATGCTTGGGCAGAACCTCAGCTGGTGTAAATCAGTATAGCTCCACTAAATAGCTGATGATGATCTGGCCATTGTTATACAGTTCTGAATTAGCTTTGAGGTACTCATATTGTTGCATCTTGGTTAGCCTATATTTGAGGGCCTTGCAAAGGATTTTCTGTTAGGAGGAGAGATTGATTATGAGAGTCAGGTATATTCTTTCATGCAAACCTGTTCATTTACAAAGAATGTACACAAAGTCCCATTTCCCAGAACACAGTAGGAATAAGCAACAGGCGGCAATTTCCTTGTCCAAAAATCCAAGTCTGCCTTTCCAGGATGTACTGTTCCCAAAAGAAGTTCCGACTCTTGGCTTCCTCCCATGGCCATTCTCACCACTGCTTCTCTTGCCTTCTGCTGTTTTTTTCCTGACTTTCTGCTCATTTTTTTCTGCCTCTACCACAGACAGACACACACAGCTGCAACTATTCTATGCCTGAGTCCCTCTATTTAAATCAGGGAAACCACTCGGTCCACATGCCTTAGCCTCTGCTCAAACATTGCCATGCTGCCTGGAGCCTTGGGAGGTGGCTTCCATTGTTTCAGCTATTACCCCTCAAAGGGAATTTAACTGCTCCTTCATTTAGCGTGAATAATAAGGGCTTAGTTCACTCATTGACTTTAACCAGGTCTGTCACTGATGGCAGCCACTACCACCTTCCTGCATAATGGTATATTAACTTTGGACTTGATAAAAATTATTTGGCAGGGAAAAATTTCACCTCTCCACCTTGTCTGGAGGGAGGAGGGGACTGGACAATAATGAGAAATGATTGTTGGAGAGAAAGCCCCTGATGGTACAAAAGAACGCTACCCTGTGGAGAAACGCGAGGAGATGGATGTTTGTCTTTTTTACTCTGTTACATCTGCATAGTTGTTGTGCCAACAACGGCACTGTCTTCCCCAAGCTTCCAGAAATCATGAGATTGTAAAGTAATTTTTGGATTATTATTATTTGTCTTCTGGAGATTGAGCGTTTGGTGATTTTTCACCTTTTCTCCACAATCAATGGGTCTAGAAACTAGTTTTTCCTTTTAAATGAAAGAAAAAACACTAGGCATTATGAGATTTATGATAAAACCTCAAGTTGGCAATACTGGGAGAAAGCACCATTGAATTGTGAAAACTTAGGATATGCCTACACCAGAGCTTAAAGTGTAATTTGCAGCGTGGGTAGACACACCAACGCTAGTTCTGACTGAGCTAGCACACTAAAATTAGAAATGTTGATGCAGTTGCATGGGCAGCGGAACAGGCTAGGTGCCCTGAGGACCTATCTAGAATCTCAGATGGGATTGTACTTGTGCGGGGCAGAGGGGGTTATCATGGCTTTGCCTACGCAAACTGCAAATTACACCTCCAGCTCCACTGTAGACATACCCACCGAGCAGACGCAGGCAGCTACAGGAAAAGTTCAGTGGTATACTCTGAGGGGAACACAATTTACACATCTTAATATACAGCTCCAATGTGCTTATACAGTGAACTAAACCAACTTAGTTAATTTAAAAGAGAACCTTATTTACAACCCAAAACTACATGGATGTTTACCCATTAAAACTGGCTGCCCTCCAAATCAACTGGAAAGAGTACTGCCCCATCACAGATTGCCTGTTCACAGGAAAGACAGCAACCTCCATGATGAAAGCTCAGAGCCATCCATTGCCCATAGGTATTCAAAAAGGTATTCATAATATAAACATAGATAATTGTTATGGCCTTTTAGAAACAATAGGGCACAATAGAATGATGATTGGGCACCACCCCTTATTAAGAACATCGACTGAGGAATAATAAACTACATAAGTTACATGCCTCTTATAAAGCTGATTAAACTGCAGAAAAAAACAGTTTTCAATAATCATTTAATCTAATGCCTAAGGAATCCACAAAGAAGCCCCTCTCTGCTGCTCCAGCAAAGCCAATCTATGATTGCCATCCACCACACACTAGAGTGTTATGGTTGTATGATTAAACCTTTCAAACCGCTTTCACACCTGCCCTGGCTCTTCGCATGTTCTTAAAATGCACAGTTGGTAGTTCCATTTTTTAAGACAGCATTTTATTCCTGAAGTGACAGTTACAATGCATCTTCCAATTTCCGTTTGCCACTTCAGCTATCCCCTCCACAAGCATGTATGCAGTGTTTGGCCTTGTGCAGTCTGAGCCGCTGGGAATGACATGCAGAAAAATGGCAATGTGGATGCAGTGACTCAGAGTTATGCCACAGACTTGTAATCCCAAGAAGATCAAATTGAGGACCTGTGTTTTTGAAATATGCAGGGATTCTGTGTGTACAAGTAGCGTGAAAGGCTCACTACAGCCAAGATTGTACAAGCCTTGTATTTGGCTGACTCACCCTGCTGCTTACCCAAATCCACTCAGGTGGTGTATTGTGGAATTAATGGAGATGAAATCTTGTTTCCTTAAAGAGACAGTCTCAGACTGGATGTACTGAAAGCAGGGGGCAATCACATTTTCACATTATGAGGGCTCATGATAACACTAAGAAAATTATATACCTTCAGGGCCCAGGACTGTCAGCCTAGAACAGGGGTGGACAAACTTTTTGGCCCGAGGGCCATATCTTGGTATGGAAATTGTATGGCGGGCCATGAATTCTCACGAAATTGGGGGTTGGGGTGTGGGAGGGTGCACCGGGCTAGGACCAAGGGGTTCGAAGGACGGAAGGGGGATCAGGGCTGGGGCAGGGGGTTGGGGCACAGGAGAGGGTCAGGGTTGCATGCTCCTGGTGGTGCTTACCTCAAGCAGCTCCCAGAAGCAACGGCATGTCCCCCCATCCCACTCCTATGCAGAGGTGTGGCCAGGCAGCGCTGCGTGCTACCCCATCCTCAGGTGCCGCCTCTGCAGCTCCCATTGGCCGTGTTTCCCGGCCAATGGGAGCTGCAGGGGCGGCTCTCGGGGTGGGGGCAGCATGCAGAGCCCCATGGTTGCCCCTACTTATAGAAGCCGGAGGGGGAACACGCCGTTGATTCCAGGAGCCACGTGGAGCAGGGCAAGCCCCCGACCCTGCTTCCCGGCTAGAGCGCCAGAGCAGGGCAAACCATGGACACCGCTTCCTGGCGGGACCTCGAGGGCCGCATTAAAACATCTGGAGGGCTGGATGTGGCTCCAGGCCGTAGTTTGCCCATCTCTGGCAACTGTGGCTTCTCCATTGAAACTGCTAACAAGAGTGCTAGTTAGTGGGGATTGTGGGGATGTTTCTCGTGTGTTTGCCTACTGGGAACTGGACAGAGTATGAATTAATCTCATACAGACCAACAGCCTCCAGCTGGTAATGACTTAGGCTGGATTTAAACCACTGATCTTGAGTGAAAAGCTCTTTACACTATTATCAAATCTCTGATCACCCAGGCTCATGTGAGCAGGGCCAGTGAGGTCAATGGAGCTTCTCATGGGCGTCCACAGAGCAGGATTTGGCCTTTAATAACAACATTTCAATATTATGAGTAACAACTTAATTACAGCATGACGCAAATGTTCAAGTTTTAAAAGTGAAAATCTACTTGAGTGAAAACACCCCAATGAACAATTTGCTGCCATAACATTTTAATTGCTGCTTTGCCATTGCTGACAATAAATACTGAGGGTGCACACTGTACACAGCACTTACTATAACAAAAGGGAATGTGATGAAAAGTACATTTGTTTTATCTTGTTTCGTCCTCCTCCCTAAGAAAAGAGAGATTCATATGCAAAACCCAGAGAACAAATTACTGAACACGTTGTCTTTGCAAGTGTCTTTTCCAGGTGTTAAGAATCAGCTTGCTTATAGGCCCTACAAGTAAATTAATTTACGAGGAAGGTGGAAATCTGAGATGAGTAAAGTTTAAGCGTGTATGAACACCTCCAAGTGTTTTTAAATGCCAAGCTCTTGCAACCGAGAACTGCTTGCGTAGACAGGCACTATGAGAGCACACCCAACGTGAATTCTTGGGTAAAGTGTGGAGACTCTTCCATTGCTCAACTGTATGTATCTATAAAGAAAAGCTTTCCAGGCTTCTGGAAAATGAGCTCAGATGATGATGGCAGAGCTGTGATCATTCTTGACAGAAAAAGTCTTCCTTTTGCTAAACAGGACCCTAACAGAGCCTGATCTTACCTTTCCCTTTTGGGTAAAGTTCTTGACAGAGTTTGTTAAAGTAGCTGAGATCCCACCACTGCACAAACTATCTTTTGGATCTGATTACAGCACTGCACTGATATCACACAGGAATTTTATTTTTTTGTTTATATCCAAGGCCTTGTAAACTCCCTGTTTCCATGACTCTGGAATTTGCCACAGAATCCACCCATTACTACTAGGGTTACCATTCGTCCGGATTCCCCCGGACATGTCCGGCTTTTTGAGCTAAAAATAGCGTCCGGGGGGAATTTGTAAATGTCCGGACTTCCCCCCCGCCCATGCAGAGCGCGCGCGGCTAACAGGGCAGCCGGCCGGATGGTGCCACTTACATGGGGCTCCGACAGCCAGAGAGAGCCCCTCCTCCTCTCCCCTGCAGCAGAGATCACTCCCTCCCTCCCTCCCTGCATTCGCAGATCGCCTCCGGCAGTCTGGAGCTCCTCCCCCGCTCCCCAGAGTGCCGGGACGAACGGCTCAGGCCGTTCCTGAGCAAGTTCACAGAGACATTAGGCGAAGGCCAACAACAAGGGGGCCAAGGGGTCGGAGAAGGGACAGGGAAGCTTTGAATATCTACTGCATCTTTCTAACACACTTGGCTTGGTTTCAATCATATTTATTCCAATACAGCTTTATTTTATGTGCCATCTTTCAAGGAAACTGGCACCGATTCAGCAAAGCACTTAAGCACATGCTTATCTTTAATCTCATACTTAAATCCAATTCAGGTCAATGGTAGTCATATGCTTAAAGTTAACAATGTGCGTAAGGGCTTTACTGAATCAGAGCCTGAATCCACAAATGATCTACAATATTAAAAAGTACAGGACAGTGAACGATATATGACCACTTCAAATAATTTCTATAAATGATCAGATTCTATTTCAGCTAAACACAGAGCTTTTATGTTATGGAGCCTATACATTTCAGCCTCTACATGACTAACCAATTCTCTTGAGTATGGCCAGGCCCTTTTAAATGTTTGGAAAGGATAAACCATTCATCATCTTAGCACATCCAGTGAGTGCGTGCTTGTTAGCCAATTCTTAAGAACATATAGAGGCAGCTGTGCATATGGGTTGCAATCTTTCAGGCCTAGAAGGCAGCAACAGCAGCATCTACATGAAGATTGTTTGGAGCCAGTTTCATCACACATTTCCCCAGAATCCATGCAAATCCTGAGACTTGCATAGCAATGGAAGTGCTCTGTGTGCCCCAAGCATCTTGTGCCTGGCTAAATAGCAAATATAAATTATATAACAGAATTTCACAAAAGCCGAGAGCCTGCAGATGCTCAGCACCTCTGAAAATCAGGCCTCAAATACTGATGAAATGTTAAAAATTGTCTCACACCCCTGACTTAAAATGATACTGTTAGACAAAGAACAGCTTTTTTTAAAAACCCAAATATTAATAGTACATCTGAAAGAATTTTAAAGGTGTAAACCAGTTTTCATCATCTCTGTTATTTGTTTATCCTTTGCATGCCACTCAGCTTGGACAATGACAATGACAACGTCAATAGACGAGATTAATCAGTGACGCTTTTGTTTCATTTTCAGGTTCTAGCACAATGGTCTGCTGGCAAACACTGCAAGGCAATGTATACTTCCAAACAGAGGGCTATGGATAAACATTAGTTGGTCTAAAAGTTTAAAAAAACACCCCAACCCGATCCCCCCGCCCTCAAAAAAAATGTTTAGTCTTTAATAATCTGACTGGGTCAGTTTAATAAAAACATAACCTTGATCTTAACAGTTGTTTAACAATAATTAAATTGTCTCTTCAAATATCAGTTAGAATTAGCGGTTGTTAATGATAAAACTCTAAACAAATTGAGGTGACATGTTAACAATCCTAATCTCTCATTCTCTCAGCATCCTTCAGATATTGCTGGATTGGAAAACATCTTGAACATAACATGATAGTGCATGTTTTATAACTCTGTGGCCAGATTCCTGCAATTCTTTCACTGCTGGCCTCTCTGACAAGGTCCTGAAGTGCCTACAAAGGGTTCAAAATGCCACTACTGTTGTCTGGATACTAAAACATGTGAGGTTATCTCAGTAGATCACTCCCACTCTACAGACCCTTCACTGTTATGCAAGATAACCACTATAAAACTGCTCTCCTACCATTGCATGGCCTTGCTTGTTTGTTAGTAAATGGATTTGCTTTCTTTGCACGTCCTTGGTTCCTCGAACACTGGCTTTTTACCATCTCTTTCTATCATCTCAAGTCCTATAGTTAGAGAGCTGTAAGTCATTTTTCAATTTATTGAAAGGAGGAATGTGTTGGCTGGTGGGACTTTTAAAAGCATGAATTATTTGCTTGCTCTAGTATTTTGGAAATCATTCTTGCATGAATGTTGTATGCTTTACTGTTTAGTTTTTACAAATTTAGTACACTTGTCCAGCCACTCACATATGATGATGAGAACTACAGAAACAAGATCATTAAAGTATTTGGGTCTGGGGTGCAAAATTTCTTTTGAGGGTGTCTCTCACTTTCACACCATCTCTCCTTCCCCCACATTCTCTCGTGCCCCCAATTTGCGGGGGGACGATGAATTAAACAGATTTTAGGTATTGGTAACATGCACTCTCTGCATCTGAAATTTATACAAGGGGGAACCCAGGAGATTCTCTCCTGAAGATTTTTCCTTCTCTACTGCCTGCCATTTTGAACAATCTGGTGCATCCCACAGGCAAACATTTGTTTTTCAGAAGTATTTGTATTCTACATACATTGTACTAGCTTCTGGGGACGTATTCCCTAAGGATTTTTCCACAGCTACTGAATGGGATAAAATCTCAACTTCAGTCCCAGAGATGCCCAGTCAGAGTCTGAATCCAAAGGCTGGGCAGCAACAGGGGAAAAACTACACTGACCCTCTCAGCCCTGAGGACAGACTCCCACTCCCCACTGATATGAGGCAGAAGTTCAAGTCCATCATTTTATGTCCCCTCCTCTCCTGTCTGTTTAACCCGCTGAAGCTTGGAAGAGCAGTAGAGCAGAGAAAAGTGCAGGGTTGGGAGGAGAACACAGGGAAGCATGAAGGTGGAACATGCCAGTTTAGCACACTGCCCCCTGGGGATTAACTGCAGGTGGCAGACAAGTTCAGCAAGATGGTGGTCCTACGCTATGGTGATTACATTTACTTATTTATTATAACAGAGGGCCCATGTCTTCAGATGGGAAATGAGGTGAATTACACCCACTGCCTTCTCCCCTCCAAGCTGGTCCTACACAGAACTGTACCACTGAGCAGTGTTGTCCAGCGATGCCTAAGGAAATCTCCTCTTCCCTCCACCCCTCCTGCCCCCTGCAACGCACTTTTTCATTATTTTAATGTGCTCTGGCAGCAGATACTCTGATCTGGCCTCTCTAACAGTGAGGAACCTAAATAAAAGTGACTCAAGCTATCACATAAAAAGAAAAGCAGCTACAGTCTGCATCTGTTCTCTCTCATTACACAGCCAAATGCTCACAGCATGTCCAGAATGAAATGGAGAATCATCTGTTGCGGTGCCAGTGACAAAGTATTTTCTTTAAAAATATATACATAATGAGAGCTAAAGTGCTTTCTCTCTCATCCTTTGTGATACAGTGTGGTTCAGCAGTTAGGACAAGAACCTAGGAGGAATTCAAGGCTCCTGAGTTCTTACGGACTTCTTGTCAGCAAGTCTCATAAGCTCTTTGTGTCTCAGATAACCCATTTGGATATAACAGTCCTTCCCTACTATGTCTCATAGGCTTAGTTGGACATAAAGTACTTTGTGACCCTCTGGCAAGAGGTACCATACAAGTATTAAAAACCCTCTTATGATATTCCTCCTTTTTCACTCCCTCTTTCTTGTTGCTGGTGGTCATTCAAAGCCCCAAATTTCAAGCCAGGCCAAGTTACAAAGCCAATGCCTCTGCTGAGAGTTGACTCCAATACTATTATACAGACAAAATGGGTGAGGTAATGTCTTTTTATTGGACTAGCTTCTGTTGGTGACAGAGACAAACTTTCGAGCTTATACAGAGGTTTTCATCAGGTCCCGATGCTATTAGTCAGTCAGGAAGAAAATCTCTGGAAGAACATCACTGGGATCTTCCTGAGAGAGTAAGCAAAAATCCCCTCACTACAGGTCTTAAATTCAGTGGTGGCAGACAGATGTATATAATCTCCCGTCAGCTATGGCAAGCCATGATGAGGTCCTTCGGGTCCAGAAGGTCTCTCGGTTTGCTTTATGAGGTACGATATACATATACCTGTTCTGTGAGTTAAAATACAGTTTGTCCCAATGAGTACAGGAGACTACTAAACAAAAAATATTTCATCTCCTGACCATAAATGTTAGTTAACTGGCTGACATCTCTTAAAAAAGAAAACAAACAAAAAATCACTCCTCTCGATCCCCTCCATGTGAGCAAAAGGTACTGATGCTAGTAAAATGCAGAAGAACAACATACAGAAAGGTCTCATGAATTACCGTAGCTTATTTCAAGAAGGTTTGACAGTCTCCATGAATTGTAATGTCCACAGTCACTTACACTGAAGTTTAGATCAATTCACAACTTCCTAACCACAAAAATGTGCCCACCTGTAATTTTTAAAGGGTGGGGGAAAAAAAAAACCTGACCTTGCCCATAAAGCAGAGACAAGTTCTAGCAAGTTGTGCACATACAGACACCTTTTAGTTAGACTAGTTTGCTGAGAAGTAATGATAGGTGTCGGTATACATCAGAAAGCAGTAAATGAGAAGGCTGAAGCAGACGGGAGAGCTCGATGGTTTTCATGCAGCCTCTGTGAAAATAACAGTCAGCAGACAGATGTAATCTAGCTGCCTCTTGCTGAGTAGATTATACAGTTCATCGGAGTTATGTGACTTCATGGTTATTGTCAGCTCTTTACATTTCAGAGTAGATAACAGTTTTTCAAATTAAAATACAGAAAAAATCCCAAACAATGACCGCATCCTTGTGACTTCCCAGCTCAGTGCAAACCTTTGGCAGTCCCATTTCCGTTAACAGATGTTTCCTCACTAAAGCTTGTGTGTTAAACTCAGATTTTGACTGATAATCTTCATTCAGATTCACCAAGTTACCCATGATTTAACCTCTGGCAATTTTCATACAATCTCAGGCCCCAATCCTGGAAACACACATGCAGTCCCATGAATTTCAAGCATTGTGACCTTATTTATTCCACACTCAGTAGCAAAAATCAATTAAAATATCAAATCTGAATTCTCCTCACTTAGCTATCTCTGCGTTTTGAGAACACATTCACTAATTCTGTTACTGAAAGTGCACTTTGGGAAGAAGGAAAAGTCGGTATGTAGCACTGGGCCCCTAATTAAACCAAGATGTTTATGAATGCCATAAATCTGATACGTAGAGTTAATGTAATTGTTTCTATACCCCCAATTCCCATGGTATAGAATCATGTTTCTGACTGCAGAAAGTAGTGTCCCCATCAAAATAGGTAGATTAGACAAAAGGAACCATGCATAGGGTTAGTCTAGAAATCTCTCTCATGAGTGTACAAGACTGTGACCATTTCTGGATTCTTTAAAAAGCCAGTATCAACTATATTCATATATACATATATATTCATATATATGCACTCACATTTAAATCCATTTGTAGATATAGCATCCATTGAACAGTCTTCCCTATTCTTTTTTAAAAGTCCTTTAAACATTATTTTACATTGGTTCCTGTGTAAATTTATGCTCTCTGTGGATGGATGGCCAATCATGCATCTCTGGCACGTTTCCTGAGGTTTGCAACAAACTCACCCAGGACAAATATTGCTGCACTCACACTTAGTGAGTTTGGTTTACTTTACTGTACTTTTGAGGAAGTTTATCTTGGCAAGTAAAAATCCAGAAATGGCCCATAGCCAACTTCAAGAATGTTCAGGAGCCAGCAGCAGCGGATCACATTGGATACCATGAGTGGCAGCACCAGGAACACAAGTTGTTTGTTTGAACCACTTCTATTATTCAGCAATGCAATTACAGAGGCACCATTTTCTAGTACTTGGAGCAGAGTATTGTCTCACTATGGTACTGATCCAATGCTCATTGAAGACAATGGGAGTCTTTCCTTCAAAGGGCACTGAATCAGGAACTAAGGTACCTGGTGTAAATTATTTAACTTTATGTATCTCAATTTTATGACTTGTGAAATGGGTATTATAATATCCATCATTGTAAAGTGCTTGGATGTAAGTTGCTATATTAATGGTGCTGTATGAATGCAAAGTACCATCACAGATATTAATGGAAGCAGTCTTTATGAATTATAGAGTTGACTAGACTCTTGTGGCAGAAACATATATTCTGCTTTAGGACATTCTATTTCTCTATATTCTTTGCTACACGAAGGAGAAGAGCGAATCTCTGTGTACTCATTTGTTTTATAGTCTTCAAAATACCACTTGAAAACAGATAAGGGGCAGATCCCTTCTTTGCTGAATGGAACAAACGCTTTTTTGATAAAGAACGGCACTTTCAGGAAAAAAAGAGAGAAGGCAGATTTCAGTGGCACACATCATGGAGTAAGGTACTACTCAATATGAGCAAAGTGATAGAATCAGTGATAGAATCAGAACGTAAGGTATTGACTAAAAAAATGACAAATATGTTTTCAAGGAGAAAAAAAAATGGGGTTTTCACCCGCCAAATTCAAGATTCTGTTTCCAAAGCAATAACCATGTAGAAGAACGCAGCTCCTTGATCTGTTTTGCGTTATCTTAAATTATGGCAGATTTGATTTCTTAAAGTTTTCTACTTTTCAGCGTTTATAATTTCAGTGGGAGAGAAGAATGTAGGATTAGAGGAAATGAAAATTGACTGGTCACATTTTTTTTTCCAAACCCGTTTCATTTCAAGTTCATCATGCATTAGCAACACGCAGAAATAGTTGCACTATAAACATTATAGGGAAATAAGCAAAAGCTTTACATGGAAATTTAAAAAAATACAGAAAACATTCATGTTAACAGGTTTTATAAAACTTTATTTTTAGTCCTCTACTACATTGAAAATAAGATGACTGGCAGTAATGTTGCAAGTTAGGTTGACCTCCTGTTTCCTTACAACACCATAGGCAAGCAATAATGTTCAAGATGACATACGGTAACTCATCTGACTAAACTCATGGAAGGGACTGCAGCAGAAATCGATAAGCAGTGACTACAAGTGGCATTATGAATAAAACAAAGCCTTTATTTTAAGAATGGTAACCATATTTAATAAAGAGGATGGAAAAGGTTTTCAAGTGGTAAGTTTTCACTAAATCAATCCATGGTTTATAATTTATTTTGAATAAATCATTTAAACTAGGTGCAATCTCAGTGCTGAGGTGAGTAAATTCTGCCTCATCTCTCCACAAGGGCATATGTAAATGTCAGGGATTCTCTGCACATGTGTTTGTGGTCAATATTACAAAGACTGGTCTCATACCATAACATCATAATAGAATGTGATATTTAAAAAGCCTTTTAGAGAATTATTTATCTGCAACTATTTTAAAGACTAAGGAAGCATGTAATATAACCGCTCAGTTTTCAATTTTATATGTATATGTATCTTGCCTTATTTCTGCCAACTGTGCTATTTATGTACTTGATCTCTGTTGCTACATCAAAAAAGGAAAAAGTGGAAGGAGACACTGTTTAGTTCCATTATCAAGGAAGAAAGGCCCGTAAGCCAGTGTCATTATTCATTATGTGTGCAGGGGCTAAGTTTCATATGAGACAATCTAGAAAAATAAACATGTCACTCCACCTACACTACTAGGGAAATATCAATAAAGAAAAATAAGATCAATGTCCAATGTCTTTTGTATATCTGAGGTGGGGAGGGGAAAAGGAGGGACCTGTGATTATAACATATAGTTAAGGAAGGACCACCCCACCCCCAATTCCTGATGGGCTTCTAACCATATCGTATTGCAGTAGTACTGAAAAATGGAGTAAGACAGCCAAGAACAAGAAAGCAGCTACGGAAACAATCTCAACCTCTCACAAATAGTTAGTGAGGGGCTTGAGATACAAAGGCAAGCACGTAAGTAGTGCTGCCCAGATCTATTGCTGAGTGGGGCGATGGTGCCTCCTGGGACGTGATATCACATGCCCTTGTCAGCGAGAGGCTGCAGAATCTGCTATGGGAGAACTTAGTGCAGCAGCAGCTATGCTCTGCCTCATATGAAGGAACTCTATTGAGACCAGGTTGTGGCTGGGAACAAGGCAAGACCTGGTACCTCAGACCCAGGGGTATAAAGTCAATCCGAAGTTCTCTTTCTACTTAGATGATCAAGTAATCTATCAGTGAGAACTGCTGACACACTTATACGGACCATGTTGTTCCTTGCACCTTCTTTTTAGCTCCCAACTTCAATAAACCCAATTAGAATCACAATCAATATAACTAATCCTGTTTAAGGCATTCAAAACCCTTGGATCCCAAAGAAGGGGTGTAGAAAATACTGAAGTGTATATATTTGAAGAAACATCTACTCTGTGAGAAACATCTTTCAGAAGGATTCTCCATCCTTATCCAAACAGCTTTAGAATCCCAGATAACATGTTGGCAGGGTGATTAACCAGTCTAGAGAGACACAGGCCCTGACCTTGCAACCCTTACTTATATGAGCTATCCTTATGCAAATAGTACCGTCAAAACTAATCGGGCTAATCACTTAGGAAGTGTTGCAGTATGGCTATTATATTTGTAGTTGTATCAATAGGCACAGTTAGGGCTCCGTGTCTGTCACGGAGGTTGCGGAAGTCACAGAGCCCATGACTTTCCAGCTGCTCAGGTGGCCCCGGGGACAGCCACACTAGCCACTGCTGGAGCAGCCCCGGGGACAGCCACACCAGCCACTGCTGGAGCAGCCCTGGGGACGGCCACGCAAGCCACTGCTTGGGTGGCCCCCGGCAGTGGTCCCCGGGCAGCTGGCCAGAGCAGCCGTGGTCCCCTGGCTCCTGGCAGCTGGTGCCACTGGCCCCGGGCAACACCTTTCCCCCCCACACCCCTCCCAGCAATGGCCTCCCCACACCACCACCCAAGAATTAGTCACAGGTATTTTTAGTAACAGGTCACAGGCCGTGTTTACTGCCTGTGACCTGTCCATGACTTTTACTAAAAATACCTGTGACTAGATCATAGCCTTAGGCATAGTCACTGGAGTGATGGGGTGTTAATCCTGACCCATGGCGAGTAACTGAAGCCAGAAAATTAGGTTAATGCTCTCAACAAGACTGGTAATGTGTCTGGTGCCACACATTTGTTACAGATGTCAGACTCCACTGAAAACTCAACAGGCTTTGGTAGTCAATATATTCTTTGCTTCTAGCAGATCAGTTTTATTAAAAGAGCTATTAAAGGTGCATTCTTTTATTGCCTGGCACACAGAGCAGCGTTATTGTCCTTCAGAGCCCCCTCCTCCTCCAAACACACACCAAGTCTATTTTCCATAACAATGTTCAGAGGACTGCAACTCCAGGTGGCTGAAAGACTGTCTGCTTTCCCTGCTTCCTCTGGTATTGCTGCTAGCTGTTAAGTTAAAGGTGCCGTTTCCCTCAGGTTAAAAAGGTGAGAAGTTGGGACTTGTCCTATGTCATTCCATTAAGTGGCTTTTGTGTGTGTGAATAATACAAGTTTGTGTGCGCTGTTGGGTTTGCATTTTCATGGTTAAAATGCTACAGGCTTCCAATATCGCCTAAAGCATGGCCACTATAGAATACATGTTCATTTGGAAAATGAATGACATGGACTATACCATCAAGCTTTTAAGTTTTAGTCGCTGGACTGCCCTTCCCTCCAACCCCCCGAAAATGAAGCTGATAACTTTCATGGCATCCCTCAGGTGACAAAGATCATATCATTAGTGAGGGGAAACAAAGAAGTCCTGCTGTTGTATGTATAAAGATTTAAGTCTGATTTCTTAAGTAAATTAATTACTAGGCCTCAGGTCTTTGCAAACTGCTGTGATCTCAGAGAAAATACTATATTCTTATCCTGAAGTCCACTAGAGGGTGAAAAAGGACTGTGATATTACAATGAAAAAAGTAAAGTGGGTGTAAAAATATCTATAGATGAAGGATCTTCCATGGACAAATGCTAGCCTGTTAAACACAGCTTTTTGTATCCATACACATTCGCAGTTATGTGTATAGAGTTTAAAAAATTGTAACAATCTTTCATACAGTTTATATCTTAAAAACAGGGCTCTCCAACAGCTGACACTAACTAAAAGGATCACTCTTTGAAACATCCAGAAAGAGTTTAGAGGTATATATAAGAGCAAAGATAATCATAAACTACATTTCAGTGTCAGCAATATGACACCAAATCTCAGCAAATCTGCCTTAAATGAGCCATTTATCTGGGGAGCTAGAGAGAAACAGACAATCCATCGTGAACGAACTTATCCGGAGAGCGGATTGAAATGTCCTCCCCTAGCCATGTTGCTTCTACTGTCAATAAAGGTAGAGAATAGGTCAATATTTAACAATTTTGCCTTCAGGCTTTCCTGAAGGATCAAAGATGGCAGAAGTAGAAGAATTTAGACGTGCTACCATGTTTTTCCTACTCCATGCAGGAGGGACATAAATGTGAAAGTTGTTTCCTATTGAACTTGTATGTGCCTCACTCCTCTCCCATACACAAACTATTGGCACAATGCATATCTCCTGGAAGTTTACCATCAATCCTAAATTTTAGGTACCTTACACTCAAATAAAATGTTTTTGCTTCCCAGCCATACTTCAGGTAGCCAAAAAAAAGAAAAGAAAAAAAAAAGAAGATATTTTAGATTTATAAATACTTAAAAGATAACCAATCCTAGGGGTCTGGGTAACCTGCCACTGCCTAAAATAATGTGGGCCATATTATAAAAATAATAATACTAATGATAGCTCTTTATATTCAGGAAGCTTTTTACAGTTTCACAGAATTCTTCCTAGCTTTTAAATCAATAGTCACATACATAGTCAAGAAACAAAAGGCTAAATTTAAACATCTGCCATTCTAAGAAGCTAGTCTCAAGATCTGGATGCTTTAAGTATCTTGTTTCTGAACTTCAGGTCCTCACAGGTTACTAAAACTGTCTTTGGTGAAATAGGAGTTGACCTTTCATTTACAAGCTGCCTGATAGCAAACTCTTGGATTAAAATTGCCTCTAACAGAGGCAGTTAATTCATACCTAGTCACCTAAAAGGCTGTGTTTCAGTGAACAGGACAGAGACCAGGTTCCATTACTGGCTCTGCCACTAATCTTTTTGTTACCTTGGGCAAGTCCCTTCACTTCTCCATTCCTGTATTTCCTTTCTCACCCTTTGTTTTGTCTATTCAAGCATGCCAGATCTTTGGGGGGCAAAGATTGTCCCTTCCTATATATTTGTTCAGTGCTGTAATGAGGCCTTTGCTTGCCCTCGCAACAAATCAGCCAGAAACCCCTTCTGAGTGCAATCACCAGTGCCTTTTATTTTTAGTGTCAGCTCCCACCACCTTCTATTTACAGTCTGCTCCAAACCAGCAACCTGAGGGACAGCTAGCTTCTCCGGCCAGCAGGGATACACAGCCTCTGGCTCTTCCCTTTCTTTCTCTTCCCTTCCTTCCTGCCAGCCTTATATAGCCCCCTGGCTAATGAGGCCCGCAGGTGCTTCTCTTCTAGCAATTTGACGTGGCCTACTCCGCCAGCCCCAATTAATGCTTCTTAATTGGAGCTGGACTAACAGGGGCCTGGCTCAGGACCTCCTGGCCAGCACCCTGTTGTTACAAGTGCCTACTAGAAAGAGGCCCTGATCTCTGACTATGGCCTCTGGGCAGTACAGTAATACAAATAATAAATAAGTAGCTATACCAAAAAGACTTCCCCCTTGAGTCCTCTCAGGTGCTCAGATAGTAGATGGTGGGTGTGGTGAATACTTGGAACAAGAGAGTATTGTTGGGTGATGGTGCTTTTGACAGGTCCAAATATCCATCTTGGCTAATCCCATTTCCCCTTTAAAAAAAGAACATATGAAGAAAGTAAAATAAATCAAAGTGATGCCACATTAATTGGCTTTATATAATTGCTTTCCTGTTTGATTATTCTTTAATTTTATGGTATTTTAAGTTCCTGGGCAGCACCCTGAGCAACTTGGCTCAGGGTGTTTATAATAATAAAAAGAATGATTTTTATGCAGCAAACATTGCCATGTCTCCAGATTCCAGTCTTTCCACAGCCACCAGAACAGATTAAAAAACCATAATGTCACTTTACTGTTCTGTTGCACTGTAGCGGGGACCACAAAACTATCTGTCACGGGACAAGAGAAATCCTCCTCTTTTCTATCGACTGTATCGAAGGGTTCTGTGAATCCACTCCAGGTGCCTTTGGATTCCTCATTCTGCTCCCACACTTCCAGGAGATGAGGCCTTTCCCTTCAACATTCCTCAGCTCCTGTTGTGCTGGAACACTCAAAACAGCTGAAGAATTCTGGCAAACCCTTCAACAGCAGCCTAGAAAAGACAGACTAGCAAAATGGGAGCATGAAGCTCCCAAGAACACACACACACACACACACACGCCTCGCAGCTCACACACGCGTCCTTCTCCCCATCCCCTCTTTTTCCTTCCCCTTTGAACAGACTAGAGCTCAGTGAGGATGGTAGTGAGCTCATAGAAACCCAAAGAATCTGTAGTAATACTTTGTCTTAAGCAACAAATGAATAACATTCTGATAAGCAAACGTATTTCATTCAAGTCACTTGCACAATATTTCTCATCTTCAAAACCATTGAACATGTGATTCATATTCTATTACTACACCATGTGATTCTAAAACAATAGTGGCTTCCCAGGATTCCTTTGATATTGGTCCAATATGAAGGGAAGATTGTAGTGTTAATGCAGATAGTGGTATTTCTTCTCTTTATTCATTTAAAATTATTTTAAAGAATGTACACAGCAAGCTTTGGTTTTAAACTGGGGTAACCACAAACAAGCCATCTATAGTGGCTTGTATGTCAAGAATGACTAGAGAATTAAATGTACACACTACCACCTGCCACTCAAAAGTCATAACCAAACTGATCCACTGACAAACACTGAATGTAGCTCAGCTGTCCTGTCTCTCCAACTCTGGCAGACAACTGTCATCGCAGAACCATAGTAACTTCACAGAGTAAATTTCTAAGTCCATCCCCATCGTCAGTGCAGGTAATTCCCTACAGTTATTCTGAAACGCTAATGTAGTCATACTCCAAATTCTATTCCTAGCTCTGATTCACTGGCCTTGGACAAGATAATTAATTCTTGTAGCCAAATTCTATTCTTCGTTACACTGGTTTAAATCCAGACTAACTCCATTGTTTGTAACCTAGTTGCTCTGAATTTAAAATTGTGTAACTATTGTGTTACAGTGTTGAAAACCGTGGCTACACTGGGGAGATTTCCACGGATACAGCTTCACCAGTAGTTGAAATCCAAGAGCAGATGAGGCCTTAAATTTACGCATCTGTTAACACACACACACACACACACACACACACACACACACACACACACACCAGGGACAATGGCACTTAAGTTACCAGCCCTAAAGGGTGTGATGAAAGTTAATTAATGTTTGTAAAGTGCTTTGAAGATAGAAAATGCTGTACAAAGATTAAATAAAAATATTTTGATAGATTTCTTGTAGGCTAGCAACTGAATGCTCTAATTACTTGGCCTTCAGTCATTCTGGTATGGTTGATAATATGAAACATATGAACTTAATAAGGTGGACTTCCAATGCTCAAATTCTTTTCTGCCCCTCACTTACATGACTTTGCAGCGGCTCTCACATGCCGTACAGCTTTAAGCTAGCTTTTCTCTCAAGGGCTGCTGTGAAGCAGGACTGTATCAGCTCAGATATTATGGTGAAGGGGGAGACACATGAGCACATACACAAGCAGAGACAGACAGACAGACAGCTGACTGAAAGTTTTATCACTCAGAAAAAAGTTCTTCCACTTATTGTTTTCTTATCGCCTTAGTTTGTCTTGGACAAAGGTTCTCTAATTTGATTATTCTTCTCTTTGATTTCTTGTTCCTGCTTTATCTAATTCTTTGGCTTATCTTCCCATATAGACCTAAACCAACTGATTACAGTTGCTATCTCTTCGAGGAATTCTGCAACAACAGGTAGCAGACAGGTTTAAAGTGATTATTATTAAGCGTTTTTAATGGGGGTCTCTCACATTCCAAGTGTTGCTGCTGCGAGATTTACCATTAGGAAAGAATTTATTCTAAATTAGCTTCTAATCCCCATCCATCTGGTCTGTCATGACCAGCAATACCGGAAGTTCTATCAATTAATCCTTTTGCTAAAGTGATGAAATTCAATCCTTTTGCAAAGTATTGCCAGTTCATATTGACATATATGTATATAATATATAATGTCATTACTTCCATAACCCAATTTACTTTAATAACCAGAAATTAAGAGGTAGGTAACTACCGGCCATAGTAATCTCACATTGCTTTGCTTCCTTATGTATAATGCAAAACCTATTATAGTATAAATAATAGGGAAGCAGGGGTCTTAGCTGATATTCATTCATTTTATTATCTTGGGGAACTCAGCGATTGCATGACGACTCTGGTTACTGATCAATCTCTCCAAACTAACTTCTATCTCCCTCAAATCACAAACTACCTTGTTTGATATGGAACTTTCTGTGCACGCTTCAGGCGACATTGCCAAAAATAGAGGAGTTACACAATGCTGATAAAAGATCAAAGATCAAGAGATCAAAGAAGTGTAACTGTGCAACATCAGAACCTATATCTCAAAGAAGAGAAGGGACAGAGGCAAAAAAGAAACCAATCCCCTTGAGTTCACAGATGGAAGTCTTTCTCCCTCTGTGCAGCTTTATTGGGGGGACAAATCTGCTGGAGGGGGGAGGGGGAGGACACTCCAGAACATATCCAGATGTTCACAACTATTCACAATGTGGTTCTAATTTGCTTCAGAACACACTCTCGATTAGGATCCATACATTTCTTGGGTGACCCACAAGGCTGATACTGGTGCTACAGCTACAGATTTTGAATACCGGAGTGAGTCCTGGACATTTATCTCAAACATCATCTTTATTATTCCTCAAGGATCAGAGGCTCTGCTCATTTATTCAAAAGCTTAGAAAAAACAGAAGCAAGTGCAGGGCTGGGCTGACTTTTTGAATCTCTATTGTAGGTCAGATTCAGCATATGTGGATACACTGACTGAAGTCTTTGAGCAACAATTCCTGGGGTGAAACATGGAGTCTGCTTGCAGAGTTGTATTTAACTTTAAAAAAAGACACATTGTTACAAAAGAAGGGAAAAGCATGGATGTGCTGGCGAGGGATTACATTTTCCTAGGAGATTCCATTCTTTGTTTTAGCACCTCCTTCATAGACCAGATTCTGATACCCTTCCTCTAGTCTAGCAGCACTCTGTTCAACTAGGATATCAGACTTTGGCCCAAACTGAATACAAAACCACTAAGAAATCTCAGACACTGAACCATCAAATGTAAATTTTAAGTAAATACTGGCTGCCATTTTATTAGACCCTACTCCTCCATGTAGCCACTTTATAAATACAACCCCTGTATCTAGCAAGTCATCAGTACTAACCCATCTTTTCCTGCAGCTGGGACCACCTACTCACAAGTGGTAGTTGTCTGAAAAACATTGGTACATTGCACAGTGTTCCGAGATGCTGATGAATAACTCCACAGCATTCTGGAAGCTCTCTCCCTCCCTCTCTCTCTGGCGCCTGCTTACACTTGCTATCTTTCTCAGATTAGTGTCAATCGGATTGGCATTTTGGAATTCTTCTAATCATATGCAAATGAGAAATAAACACAGCTGCATACCACAAAAAGTGTGTTTGTTTTAGGTTTGGATGGTTATTTTAAAGAGATCTTCCCGTCTGCTTGTTTATTTTGTATTTATTTTGTTGTTGTTTTTTGTTTTTACAAAAGTGGCTTTATCCCCTGTAATGAAATTTACCTACCATTTTCACATTGGGTAACATGATTGCTTCCTTTTGGGGAGGGGGGGGGGGGGGGGGGGGTTATCTTCTACATTGAGAGAGGAAAAAACCACAGAAGGAATTGAAGTCACTCAACCAAAGTTTTTTCTCTATCAAGTCCTCAGGTTCTGATTAGATTAGATCACAGAGTTAATAAAAATCCAGTTTGCCAGTGCCAGCAGATACACAGCTTTTCTAGGACCAAATAGCACAGTGAGAACAAATTCAATTCATTTTGGTTCAAAGTAAAAGTCCTCCTGAATTTAAAAAAACAAGAAAATCACTACAGCTGGTCCTATAAGACTGAAACTAGAAGACAAACAGGCCTACATATCTGGAGGGATTCTATTACCATAATTACTAAATAATATCTGATAAATGTGAGCTACCTATTTTATACCACATATTAAACAAAACCAGGGGGTGAAGAGACTTGAGTAAAGTGGAGTTAAGACTGTAAGTATCTACCAGTCACTAAAGAGAACCATCCCTTTTGAAAATGTGGGGTTGTCAAAAAAAATGCAAATACTAGAAAGCCTGCAAATGCCAAACTGAGGTTACACTTAAAACACACACACTTACATATATAAATGTATGTAAATGTGCAGTTGGGGTCCCCAAAATAACCATTACTCCACATCTGCCAACTTTCCAGCCTGTACAGCCATCTCATTTTGCCTGTAAAATAGACATGTTTTGCTGAAGGGGGTTTAATAGGATTCTGAGGTAGAATTTATCAGGTTTCCCCACCCTGCATTAGCTCAGCTCCAGCAGAGGTAGAAATGGTGGTGCTAGCATAGAGAAAGTGCAGGTGTTTTTACCACCCTTTTATCTTAGGCTCTGATTCAGCATGATACTTAAATACAAGGCTTGCTTTATTCCCATGCTTATAGTCAGGCAAATGCTTAATGTTGAATCAGGGCCCAACAGCAGTCAGATGACAATGCTAAAAATGCTTGGCTCCCTGTCTCTACTACAGCTTCCATTGTTCCTCCTACTGGTGAAGAAAAATGCTCATGAATTTTACTAGTGTAGATAAAGCCTAAGAAGTTGTGTGCCTGAGGCTGCCAATATATTAAATCCACATTACATCCATCATATACAGGCACAAACCATTTTTAACTACTATAGAGAAGAGAAAGTCTTTAGAAGTTTAGGTGTTCCACTACTTCTGCTTCGTGCGTGTGTGTCTGACTAATGAGGCTTGTAAACTCTCCACAATTATGAAGGTTTTATCTGTGTGTTCTATACAGAGTTAGTCTTCTGTTCTCTACATTTTTTTTAAACAAACCCAAATGTTGTTTATATTTTGTGGAGCCCAGTTCAGGCAACAAGACAAAACAAAATAGTGAATCCTGTTCCAGTGAGACAGAGGCATCCCAACAGTACTAACCAAAGCAAAAACATAAAAACCACATGAAGATAATACTGAATTTGTAGAGCAGAGATGACCAGTTTTGTGGTAGGAAACAACTATCAACTTTAGGAGACACTGAATTTAATACACCTCTTCCTCGATATAATGCTGTCCTTGGGAGCCAAAAAAAATCTTACCGTGTTATAGGTGAAACCGCGTTATAATCGAACTTGCTTTCATCCACCGGAGCACGCAGCCCCACCCCCCCCGGAGCACCGCTTTACCGCTTTATATCCGAATTTGTTTTATATCGGGTCGCGTTATATCGGGGTAGCGGTGTATATGTGAACAGCAGAAAGAAACAGAACTGGGAATAATGCAGGTAGGCACTTTAACACACACAGTTCCCTCAACAAACATGGCTATTCTAATCTGGGTCTCTCTTGTGCAAAGACTAGCTCAATTAACCTCATCAACAATCGGTATGGTAGTTCTATGATATGGCCAAACATTCACTAGAGAGTGGATGATCTCATTTCCCATGTGATCTAAATCCATCTCTCCAGAGGTGAAAGGCTAATGAATTGTCCTATTTGTGCCATCTTCCCCCACTTTTCCTTGCTGCACACAGAATTTGTGAACAAATAATTGGTTGCCCAGCACCTTTCAGAACTATGCACATAGTCACAGTGGCATACAAAGATTACATACCCTAAAAAGTGTGCTGGTGGTGAGAAAAGATTTTGGTTTTGTTTGGTGTTCATTTGTATTTTCTGACATTATACGTACACGTGTGTGTGTGTGTTGTGTATGTATGTATAAATACTCACACTTTAAGAACATAAGGGATTAGGAGGGTGGATTTACAATGTATATATTAAAAGATACTGGATGGTCTCTTCTTTCCATATGAAAACATTTATAAGACATTATTAAAAAGGAAAAACAAAAGTGGCATATTTGTGTTCCTTATTTATTGCTTCTCAGTGACATCCATCTTTAATTTGAGCAGTTTATAAATCCAAACATTTTTATCATTTGCCAGTGAAATAAGCACAAACTCAATCTATCTGAATCTCAAGCTGTATTTTCTTTGCCTTACGGATCATCAGCCACAATAGAAATCCTGGAATCAGAACTTAGCTGGTGATTGTCAGTGATGGATGAGACAACACAATGCAGTATGCTCTTTCACAGCTATATCATTTCTGCGGTGCCCTGTTAACAGCACTACAAACTTGTTTATGTCAGGAAACTGAGCGGATACATCTCCAAAAGACTCACAGGAAGCAGATATGAGCAGTAACAAGGTGCCACTTTCACAGAGTCACTTTTCTGGCCACAACTTCATTTTAACAGATGTCCAGTTGAATATTACCAGTGATCCATCCCTTTTAGGCTTGAAAAGCCACTATCTATTCTGACTGCAGTTTTCCCCAGCCAAGAAAACACATGGTGTGCAGGAACAGGCCAAATGTTTGCAAATGTGGGTAACTCCCTTGCTGTTCACAAACACTAATGCCCCCAAAACCAGCATATTCACCATTATAAAAACAAAGGCAAAAATCCAAATGAAAAATACAGTTATTGTGTTTACGGACCAACTAAAAAGCCTTGATAACATTACAGTTTGGAACCATAATCCTTGTTTATAGAACACTGCTTTCCATCCATCTGCAGCCCCTGCTCCATTGATGCAAGATATCCTGTTCTCCAGAACAATTTCGCTGAGTGCTTTTTGTTTCAACCTGGAGCAGGACATCCAGACCAAAATGGACATGGTCTGATAGGCATGGTTGTAGAGCTGATTACAGAGCAAAATTGAGAACTAAGATATCAAAACTTTCTCCCCAGAAAATTAAAACTCTCAGTATATAGGGTAGCACCAGTAAAGAGTCCATCCTTTTGGATTTCTTCCCTTCAATGACTGGACTTCAAAGGACAATGACTTTCATCATTGGGAGGAGGGATAGCTCAGTGGTTTGAGCATTGGCCTGCTAAACCCAGGGTTGTGAGCTCAATCCTTGAGGGGGGCACTTCGGGATCGGGGGCAAAATCAGTACTTGGTCCTTGCTAGTGAAGGCAAGGGGCTGGACTTGATGACCTTTCAGGGTCCCTTCCAGTTCTATGAGATAGGTATATCTCCATATATCTGAACAAGTCACTAAGATCTATATATAACTAAAAAAACTGTGCCAATCACTGCCATCTTCATTTACCTGTATGTTAGATCTCCATCCTCACCCTTTGTCTTTTAGATGCAAGATCACTGCGACAGATTATCTGCATTTACAAAACACCCAGCACAGTGAGGTCCCAGTCCTTATAGGAGCCTTTGGGTGCTTCTGGAACATACATTAACAACAACTTACATTAAGCTTGGCCTACACAGGTTATGACATGTGCAACCCCCTACTTAATAATAATACCTTTTGTAGTACAGAGGCAGGCTAAAACAGCCCTAAAAGAAAATTCAACAGCAAGTTGAGGTTAAAATCTGAGACAAAAATGAATGGGACAATATTTCTCCTATTTTCTGGGTGCTCCTCAAGCCACTGTCACCTGCTCTTCAATTTAAATCAACTCCCAGTTAAAGCAGAGTTGTAGATTAATCTATTAAATCAACAATGTATTACTGACGACAGGTCCACCACCTGCTCCTCATGTACCTTCCAAGTAAAGTTTGCAATAACAAAATTTTTGCTGCTGTCAGCACTGCTGGGATAACATAGCACATAATATGTGGAAGAGTGCATTATCAACAGAATGGCTAGCTGATGTCCCCAAAACTTTCTCATTGTACTGAGAATGGATGTAACAACATTAATTTGATTTTCAACCACAAGGCTCTCTCTACATAGCTTGTAGAGCTGGCAGTTCAAAAAAAATTATCTTTTTGATTTATAAACTGAGCACATTTGATGCAGAAGCCACTGAAAAATATACCCCAAGATGCCATTTTCACACAGCCACTTTTCAGACTAACTTCCCTTTGAAAGCAGTAGCCGGTGAAATCACTCACAGATCTGACTTGCATTAGCTCATATCTTTTTAACCCACCACGAAGTTCTGCATCTTTGATGTGAGCTAATTAAGCTCGTATGGCTTTCCCCAGACTGCTTTCTGGAGCTCTGGAATGAAGAGAGCCAAATTAGGCCCATCTGTCTAAATGGAAGGGAGTTCTCTCCAGTTGTAACGCATGCTTCGTTACCCAGCACAGAAGCTGCCTTCCAAAATTCCTGAGCGCCAGGAAGGAGATTTTATAACTGCCAAAGCTTATCTGGAATAGTCACTGTATGCAGTTTGGAAGACAGCATGGGTATCTCGGGATTAGATTGAACCACTAAACTGTTCCAGTCACTTATTCATGCAGAAGGCTCAGCTGTCCGCACACTGTGGAATGTTCCATACGGAGCCCCCTGCAATAGAGTTGCATGCAAATCTTAAACATTCAAAACTATAGCATGAAAGCTTTTTCTTCACAGTGTTTAATTTGTTACACCATGGTAATCCTGCTAAAAATGAAATATTGTTTCCATTTAAAAAAATAAATGGAGAGGGATTAACTAACTTCAATTGAGCACAGGAGATTATTTTCTTACGGCCTGATTCTGAAGCTCTTCCATTTGCACAACTCCCACTGAAGTCAATGAGAGTTTTTTTATGTGGCAGGGCTGCTGGACTCAAAGAAAGAAAGCAGCCATGTGGTCCATCTCATAAACCACAACTGCTGCAGCAATAGAAAGTCACTAATTGCTCCCAGAGTCACTTGGCTGTCTATGCTATGGATCAGGTGGGGGGGGGGGCGAGTAAGGGAAAGATGGGAGTATTCTGCTTCTCTGTGATATTAAGACAGTAAATACATGAATCCAAAAGTCTACAAACCAAATTCAGGAGGCTCACAAGCTCCTCTGCATGTTAGACCTTTCACAATATTGGACGTATCTGAAGGGGTGAATGGAGGAGGAGGAGTGCTTGCAGTGAAAGTACAGGAGTGAGAGTCAAGTGATCTGAGTCTATTCTTGGCTTTGCCACAGGCTTGTGAATCAATAGGAAAGTCATCCGTGCCTCAGTTTACCTGTATAAACTAGGGATGCTCCATCTCATAGTTTTGTCTGAAAGGCCCTTTGAGATCTCTGGGTAGATGGCACTAGAGAGGTGTAAAGTATTAATGTGACAGCATATACTCCTATGTCTTTGATATGTACTATAACATGTCACAGCTCTTATGAACTAACAGTGATTGACTTCACTGTTCATGGTATGTAAGCTCTGTGTCTTTGCTAACTACTTTGGTTTATTGGTTCCTACATTTAGTACTCAAACATTATCATCATGACAAAATTAAAAAAGCCAAGGTCCAAGTTTAAGAAATATTACTGAAGTAATCCCAGCATTCTGTGAAATTTTAAGACCTGAATATGTTTCTATACATTACAAGGATTCTTACTGATACTCTGAAAACCAATAAAAAAAAATTTATGATGAAAAAAGTATTGTAAGTAATAATATTTAGTGTACATTCTACACAGATATTTGTTCAGCAATCAGGCTAAATAATGTAAACAAAAGCAAGGAGGAAACAATTAGCAATTGCCAAACAATGAAAGAATCTCACTTAAGATTTTAGAACGGGCTCTTTTGAGAAAAAGATTTTCTTTACCGAAAAAAAAAAAAAAGGACTGACAACTGTGGTCCATGCCTACATCCATTTCAGCTACTGTGGAACTATATGCTTCTGAGGAGGCAGACTAACTTCTCTGGGACCCTAGTGTATCCTAATGCAGGATCAGTATCTGTGTACAGACTGCTTCAGTTTGGGAGACCTGAATAAAAGACAACATTTTACAGTTGTGAGAAGCTATGTTTTAAAATTATATAATATGAGGTTTAGGAACAAAGGTGTATTTCCTAATAACCATATTGGAAACATCCTTGAGCAAAGAACTAACTAATTTCTCTCATATTAAAGCAAGCATTTTCTTCCATCTCAGTCAACTTCTGTAAGGAACTTTGTGTAAGCAAAAAGATACAATAAGCTAACGCAATCTGCAACCTAATGAATCATATCAATAGACCAACCTCAGTATTTCCCACAAAAATAATTAAGACCATCAGCTTGGAAGTGTTATTCTGTGGGCACACATGTGCGCTCTCAGCCCTATTTCCCTGAGCTAGAATGCTGAGTATTCCATCCATAGTGTATGCAAGAAAGGCCTGAGATGGAAAGATGTAGCTACTCCACTTACCATATCAAGGTCTTGAGAAACCCTCCGTTTGCGCAGCTCCTCCATCCTCTCACACACATCAGTAAAACAGGTGTTATAGTAATCTGCATACTGCTGTGCCAGGTCATCGATGTTACCCAGTGACCCGTCCTAGGGAGAAGAGACAATGAAATAAAACAAAAGCTTAATCAAAGTTAAAAAACCTCAGATTTTAAAAGTAACCACGGTGATTACACATGAAATGGAATTATCAGGCCATCTTATTAATGTAAAATTTACTGAAATTGTCATTGCCCAGGGCTGTGGCTTGTTTCTTTAGAGTCAGGGCCGGCGCAACCCATTAGGTGACCTAGGCGGTCGCCTAGGGTGCTACAATTTGGGGGGCGGCGACCGCGGCGGTATTTTGGCAGTGGGACCTTCTGCCGCCTCTGTGGGGGGCAGCATTTCAGGGCGGGACCTTCCGCTGCCTAGGGCGGCAGAAAAGCTGGTGGTGCTCCTGTTTAGAGTGAGTGTTTTCTATTATATTACTGATGTAGAACTGACGAAAGCGGACGTCATGGCAGCTAAGGGGCATACCTCTGGCATCACATTCATGCCTGAAGCCCCCTTTCATGGATTCCCAATCCCCTTTGTTGGAATATCCCATATCCAGCAGGGATTTCCTTACAGTTCCTCTTCTGGGCAATGGGGGTTGCTGCACCTTCTCTGAAGGCCACTCCTGCTCCCCCTGCAGGGTGGCAACCAGAAGAGCAGCTGATGAGCACAGGGAGCAGGTGCTCACTTACTGTGAGGAGGGGGCCATGCAAGTGTCTAGGTACATACAGAAGACAGCAACATATGGCAGGGAAATAATGAAGCCCAAGAAACTACCCCCAGTCTGTTCCTTGCTGCACCAGGCACTCCAACACACATCCAAGCTCACTGGGTGTCCTAGGCACCCAGCCACACATCCCACCACCAGCCTTCAGCCCAACCCAGCTGTCCCAATTGAGAACATTTCCTTCACTGCATATACCATTATTTGTGGGGAGTGGCTCTGTTGTCTCTGACAACAGTAAACACTTCTTCAAACATCATACTCTTCACTTACAAGCACAATGAGCAGGACTGCAAATTGTCCCAGTAGAACCATCAAGTTTCTGCCACCCATAAGGACACTACTAGTTGACCATTGTATCAGAATTTATGTATGAGAAAGGGACAAAGAGCACAGCCAACACGACCCATTCTCCTTAAAACATTTTTTAACTTCTGCTATGAAAATCAATAAAGCTGGAAATACCAATCTAGTGTTAATCCACAAGAGATTTCAGAGAGGAGTCCTGCTGCCTCGCTCTGACACAATTTCATCAATACTGCATCTCTAGGGTGAGATGAAATTAAAATTCTAAATTATCAGAGATTGGAGTTTTTCATAGCCACAAAGCATCAGTTTATTATAAAAATGATAATTGCTTTTCTTTATGGTGTGAAAAACATATTTGGAAAATATGAAAGACTGGAAAAAAACAGCAAAGTTCCTCTCAGGGGAAAAAACAGAAGGAAGAACTATGTTTTATGTGATACTAAAATACGGGGTCTAATATTGTGTGGGAGGTGAATTTGTTAAGAGTACAGAGAATTTTCTGGTGTCTTAATTGATGAGCATAAGAATTCAGGTTGAAAATCTAGAGTCAATAATATTAATACATACACCTAACATTAATATAAGTTGTTTTACAGAAAGTGGATCTAAAATTTCTTTACCAAAGTAAGAGTATTACTCTGAGTTGTGAAGGGCAAAATTTGCAATTAAATCAGGTGCCCTAATCGATATTTAAGCAACTAATACCAGCCCAATATTCAGAGATGCTGATTTGGGTGCCTAACTTTAGCCATCCAACTTTGCTCAAAGTCACAAAGAGAAGCCAGTATCAGAAGTAGAAACAGAATATAGGTCTCTTGATTCCTAAATGCCCTATCCACTGGCCAAGATTGCCATTCCAATGACAACTGTCATTCCAACGGGACGGGTTAGCAAGGTTCCAATAGGTTAGTTATTTGCCCATTAAAGCCAATATGGAATATTAATATATGCCTTTAAAAACAAACAATGTAGAGGTTTGGAACTAGGCTGCATTGTTGAAATGAAATATAGAACCCATTTCAAACCCATTACAAACATGTTTGTATCATGAATGTAAAGGGGAGGGAAACCAAGCAGTTGTTCTGTAGCAATGAACATAAAACTGACATAGAACAAATACAGTATGCTACATGCATTGGTTTATAAGCTAGGATAGGTGTAATTTTATTTCTGTTTTTGTACTATAGTAACATGTATTATTGCACAGATCCTTACAAATGGAACATATGATTTTGTATTTTGTGCATATTCTTTGTGCAATGCAGGAGGAGCAGAAGAGAATACTTTTCATGTTCTGAATTGATTGACTGTAAATCTGTTTTTATTATCTCAATGTAATTTTGCTGTCTCAGTTCTATTAAAGTGTCTCCATTGCACTTTCCATACTTCTTCTAAAATGTTTATTATTTAGGTAAAAATGTCTATATAGTTCTTAAATATTTGTACTGTGACTTTTATATATTTTAAAAACGTTTGTTTCTTGAATGTTTGGATAAAAAAACGAACCAAAAAACAATCTTTTAAAATAATTATATATAAAAGTAGCAATGCGGATGTTTAAATAACAGAGAAAGCAAGATTATAGCAAGAAGGCCTATATTCATGAGCCACATCTTGCTATAACCACAGAAATTTGAAGACCTGTTTAGCTGTCCAGTCCATCTTCTTGCCCAAGAAGAAAAGGCAGGACCTTATATTTTGAGATCAGATTATCCAGGTGGTCAATGAACACAGTCTAATTTCACTCCAAGTGAAAAAATATCATACCTAGGATTCTAAAACACAGGATCTACTTACACTAGTACTTTTCCACATGCTAAACTCCGAAGTTTCCCTGAAAGTTTTGTAATTTTCATGTTACAAAAAACTCAAAGTAGTGTACACATCCAACAAAATCTCCTTTATGCCACTTGTTGAAGCAGTCACATCAGCACTTGGAATAACTCTGTATAACTCCCATCCACCATACTCCTCAACCTGCCAAGGCCCAAACATGAGACTTTTTGCGATAAAAAGACAAAAATTATTCATGCAGGAAAACTTAAATGCTGAGAGATTCATTCCCTTAGCATCAGTAACTTTCTACAACCTTAGTTTCATGATGCTTTATTTCTGGTGAATAATTTTCAACAACAGAAGTAAGGGGACACCACATTTGTATGGAATATAGGTAACTTTGTGATTAAAATGAGGTAGGCATGAGAGGATGCCAGCCATACCCATCCTCTTCTGGAGCAGCAGCCATGCTGACTGGCTAGCAGTTAGACTGCACAGGCATGCATTGGAAGGTTTTTCTTCCATTTGTTTCATACAGTCAATCACTCTGGAACAAGTTGTATGAGAAAATTCTAGCCTCCACCTGTGCTGCAAGCTCAATACACGTGCTTGTGTAACCAGATATTCCTTTCAGCATTGTCAGATCCCTGATTGATTCTACTAGTGTGATCCCAGGCACACAAACACAAAGAGCCACCCTTTGTAGGTTCAGGCATGCAATTATGGTTGCTAGTTCCACACTGCAGGGGAGTAAATGGAAACCTAACAGAACCACAGGCAAAACAGATTTGCCTGTTTAATTGTCACATGCATGTTGCATTCTTGCTGATAGTTTGCGCCAGTTTCAAATGGGGAAAGGGCAATTTGAAAGCTGATTTTTTCTGTGGAAGGATTAACACATTTATCAGCTCCGAGTGTTACAGGTAAACTCTAGCCTGGAGTTTCTTGCCTTGTACAACTGGTTTCTATTCATTTCCTGGTGTGCTTGGAGTACCTAAGAGTTGAGGGGCAAGTTGAAAACAATTATCGCAGATGAGCAAGGAGGGAGAATTACTTTGTAAAACTAAAATTTACACTATCATGTTTTTCTCTAATCAGAATCTTAGATCTATCCAAACTATGTGTATTTAACAGACACAAAGTAGAGAAGTGATTTTTTTTTAAATCAGTGAATATGAAATTGCCAAATGTATTCTAAATCCAAATTTAATACTTGAAATTTTGCTTAGCTATAAAAAGGAATATGGCTTTAACGCAAGCTAAATTACAATTAGACAAGCAATATGGAACAGACTCACTCTAGAACTCCACCCATACAACTTCCCAGGAGAAGTTCACGCAGTATTACCAGCACAAGATTTTTATTTAGATAACATCAATGTACACTAATGGTCCTGTACAACAGGTGTAATTATTTGTTTGATGACATGCTCCAAGTGTTCATTATACACTTCCTGGAACAGAAGGGAAGAAGAAGCTTTTTTAAAGGAAGCAGGGCAGGTTGTCTTATATTAATAAAGTTGGTTTCAAGCTTGGAGGTCTGTGGCTATGTCTTCACTGAAGAGTTAACTCATCTATCCTTGAGTTAACTCCTCCCAAGTTAGCCTACCAAGGGTGAGAGCAACCACTCTGAGAAATGACACTCAAGCTGCACAGAGTGACTGGATTACTACACAGAGTGACTGCATTAGCAGTGGATGAGTTATGCCAAAGCTCTGATTTAGCACATACTCCAGATGTGCCAGCTAATTTGAGTTAAAAGCAACACCTCATTCGAGTTCAGGTTTGTGTGTGTGGACAGGACTTGGGTTTGAACAACATAGGAGGTATAATGCGAGTTAACTCTGCAATGAAGAAGACAAGCCCTGTGTGAAAGACAGCATGAAGTTAGAAGTGGATGGAGGAAACAAAGCAGGCTCTTAGAAGAGAAGCACTGGTAGATTACAGAGCCTGGGAAAGGTGTTGGAACATTATAGCATTAGAACAACTCCCATTGACTTAACAGACCTGGAGGTTGCGGACTTTTTCAGTAGCATAGGACACCATGGCCAGACATGGGGATAGAGCTCTGCTCATGTAATCTCAAATTCAGACAGATTATACCCTCCAAATTCATGCACTTAAATTCCAGAGTTTCCAGGAACTTGGGAAGGAAGATGTTCATCAAATCATTTTTATCCAACACTGGAGTATTTATTTTATGATTTTTGGGTGGGGGCAGCTGGAGAGTTTCTCTATTGTATAAGAAGAAACACAGCTGTATAAATCAATATAGGCCAAAGACAGCAAACATTTCACACTCAGCAGCTTCCACTCATGTTACAGGTTACACAAATATTGTCAAAATTCTGCAAAGGATTATACATTTGTTTTATGTTGGTTCAAGTTTTCTTCCACGGATGTAAGTTAAATACATACTATTAGCTCTACTGCACACCTTGATCTTTTAAGTGCTATTAAAAATCATGATGAAAATGGAGAGAGAAAATGCCTTTTTCAAAATCATTGTTACTATTGATAGTATCCATTTTAGGCATCACCAAATCATAGGTAGTACTAACCAGAAGATAACCTGTTTGAGCTCCTCTACGTTGCTTGGCTACTCACTACATTATACCCACTAACTTTTCCAACTTAACTATTCCATATAATAATAATTATATGCTTTGCATTTGTATTGACTTCCTTCCAAAGTGCTTTATAAATATTAAAATAAAGACTCACCACTCAGCCTGTCAGATAGGTGACTTCTAGTCACCATTTTCCAGATGAAAAAGCCAAGGAAATTGTCCAAGCCAAGATTTTTTAAAACTCCTACTGTTAACAGCATGATTATACATCACTACATTTAAAGGATATTTAAAACCAAAATTTATTTTTTGTTAAAGCAAGCATGCTGTTTATCCTTTTTATTTTATTCAGCTAGGACAGTGAATCTACTCTGGTCATTTTTATCTTTGATCACAGTTGTTTTCATTTTCTGACTTTTATGTATTTGCACTAGGCTGTCGGTTTCAGTTTCCAACATCTCAGTGGAATGCTTAAAATTAAAAAAAAAAGTCAGAAATAAACAAATCTTGAAAGCATTTTTCATATTAATTTATGTAGCCCTCTTTTCCTTCTACACAAACTTATATTTTGGGCCTGATCTACAGCACTACTAACTGCCTAAATCATTTCTGAAAAGCCACTTTCATTTATTTAGTGGGCACCAAATAGCATGGAGATAGGTAATATTGAAAAAAAAAAGCACATATACTTTACATTTACCATATATTG
Organism: Terrapene triunguis; assembly: GCF_002925995.2. Lineage (NCBI taxonomy): Eukaryota > Metazoa > Chordata > Testudines > Emydidae > Terrapene > Terrapene triunguis. The sequence goes on from NW_020664436.1 coordinate 41,972,474, forward strand.
CAAATGACCTTCATCTTATTACAAATACGTTCTATACTTGAAATATGTAGGTCCTACATTTAAAATACCACAGGTGATTACAACAAAAAGATAGAGCTTTCAAAACGGCATTGTTTAAAATATATAAATTCTCCAGTAGCCCACTGAAATGCACTTCCTTAAATCTCTTGGGCTAAATTACCACCACTAGCATTTTAACAACAAAACAGAACCATGCACCCAATAAACTCCAGCTTTTATGTTCCAAACTTGATAGATAACTGAATCCCTACCACAAAAAATGATTAGCACCAATTTTGCTACTATTGTCATGCAAACTGTCATGTTTCAGCTATATAATCCTATTGCCACATATTCTTCCCAAAGGATGAAATTCATAAGAAGCATGACAACAGATTGATTGATATTTTTCCCAAAAATACTTTGCTCAATTCTCAGGTAAAAAGGTTATAAAATATACTTCATAAACAAATTCTACCTGAGACCATCACTGGTTGTTATGCAAAAGAGTAAATAATCCAATAATCTTAAGGGGCAGAAACTAAAATGAACATTCAATTAATAAAAATATTTCTTGAAAACAGCAGTTGTCCAATATTTCCATTCTATGGTTATCCAGTGTGTACCAATATTTCCATCCTTTGATGCACATGCATAACAGTTTTTGGCAACACACAACTTCAGTGATATACTACCATGGAATTCCCAGTGAATTTGCTGATATGCATGTGAATACCAAAAAGTATCTGCCAGGTTTCATGCTGATGGAGTGACTACAAAGGGATATTGTAATGATTTGACACTTATTATAAAATTAAGATTAATCAGTCACTGAACATCAGTTGGTTTAATATGCTGGCAGCTTCCTTTGTACTTGATTTTTAGCAGCATAAAGAGCAATGTTTTGTGAGATACCTCAGATGATGGGGGAGAAGCAACAGTCACAGAAAGAATATAAATGAATACATGTTACACAACTAGGACCAATAGACTCAGACTCATAGACTTTAAGGTCAGAAGGGACCATTATGGTCATCTAGTCTGACCTCCCGCATGATGCAGGCCACAAAAGCTGACCCACCCACTTTCCCTTAACTCAGCTGTTGAAGTCTCCAGATCGTGATTTAAAGACTTCAAGTCGCAGAGAATCCTCCAGCTTGCGACCCCTGCCCTATGCTGCGGAGGAAGGCGAAAAACCTCCAGGGCCTCTGCCAATCTACCCTGGAGGAAAATTCCTTCCCGACCCCAAATATGGCGATCAGTAGAACCCCGAGCATACAGGCAAGATTCTCCAGCCGGACCCTCATTTATAAGTTATAGCCCAATCCTGAAGAGGGATCTAAGCAGAAGGACCCTTGAATTCAATGGAACCCTAGTAGGGGATAAATTCCACCTGCATAATGACCTTGCAGAATCGGGGTCAGAGGGGAAAAGTGGTAATTTGAGTCTACATTCTGCTATTGTTGTGCTTATTTTTGATCCAATAGTATGAGGGATTTTTATAGATGTGTCTCTGCTTCCACACACATACGCAGGTTGCCACCGGTCCAGCTTTTACCTGGACAGTCTGGTTTTTGGCTTCTGTGTCCAGCACGTAGGGTTGCCAGGTGCCCTGTTTTTAATGGGAAAGTCTGGTTGAAAAGGGGACCTGGCAGTGTCCAGTACTGACACACCAGAAGCCAAGGGCCATGGCCCCCCCACTGTTAAACCACTTTTAACAACTGTAAGGGCAAACGATGGGGCGGAGGGGGGAGGGTATTGGGAGGGAAGAGGTGGCCTGTTAGTGGAGCCTAGGGAGGAAGGAGGGCCACAGTTCAGGCACTGGCAGCCCCCCTCCCACCCTACACACACTTTTAGGGACCTTCCACCGCTCCTGCCAAAAGCCTGCTTACTGCGGGGCGGGGAGTCATTAACCTATGCCAGCCCCTGCTCAATGGGGCCGTCTCTTACCTGCAGGCAGGATCCTTGTCAGACTGCAGCAGCCCCCGTGCCAGCCCCAGAGCAGAGGGAGCCCAGCTAGTTGGGGGAGGGAGGTGGAGACAGTCCAGCAAGGGACAGGGTGGGGGAGAGGAGTGAGCAACCGGGGCGGAGACTTGGGGGAAGAGGCGGAGAAGGGAGGGGCCTAGGGAGTCCAGTTACCAGCAATTAGAAAGGTGGCAACCTTAACACACACCTGCCCGCTTCAGTTGATCTTCTGCATGTCAGGACGGATGTATTGGTTACCATGTGTATGTGTACTTGTCACTTGCTTCTGTGTGAGGTTCATTCCAGTGTATATTTAAGCACGGATTTCAAACAGCCATGCAAGGGTCCTCCCTAGTCTAATAAAGGTGAGAATGATGCTAGTCTTAGTGCTAAGTGAGCACTTAGCAGTGCTTAGCAAGACAGGTGTGCGTTCTGCATCAAGCCCACAGTAGAGTAGGATGGAAAAATCTGCTGAACACTGCTGCTCGTTCTTTTGCTCAAAAAGCGGTCATCTTCATAACCACTCCTGGTGGGGCCACAGCCCAGGCCTGACACAAGAGAAAAGGAATAGGACAGTAACTGGGAAGAGAGACATGCCAGCCCTCCTGTTAAAATAAGAGTATGTGGAAATTGTAGAAAGGAAAGGGAGTTCCTCTTCTGAAATGCTTCACATTCAAGCCCGGGCTAAGGGCCTACTTTGGACCTTCACAGCCTGAGACAAAATATATCCATTTCAGTGCCTGAAACACAGAACTACTGTGTGGAAAGCATGGTAAACATTAGCAGCTTATTTTTGGCATTTAGTTCTCAACAGGGAAGGCTACCAAAAATGCGTGGCATATTAGCCTGCATTTCCCCAATACCTTTGGTTTTGGATACTGTAAGAAGTGTATACATGAAGAGTTGGATTTGGGCCATAGTAAATAGGGCTGTTCCAGAAAATAGTGGTGGAATAAAAACATCTGCATGATTGAAGCTGAAGGGAAAACATATTTGTTCCTGATAGAGTACACTGCAGAAATTATTCAACAGCACTCCTCCTTGTGAAAAATATAACCACAGAGCTCCTTCCCGGGTCAGGGACAACTGAGCTTACCCACTGCATAATAAAACTCAGGGATGTTCAGGCTTTTCTGGGACAACTTTAAACAGCTCACCAATCGCTTTTAAACATTTCCCTTATGAATTCATACACACTTGTTAAACTTGCTTGCTCAGGTCATTTTCTCCCCTTTCTTTTGTCCTTTTTCCTGCCCCATTTCAGCTTGTGCAAGCCTCCCCATGCAACTGGCCAAATATTCTACTGCATTGCAAAAGAGATCAGTAGCTGAATACAGACTCTGTGCATTCATCGGAGAGAGAGCCAATATGCTCCAGTTTCCTGTATAATTTTTTTTTAATCATCAGATTTAAAATAGACAACTTTTCTGAAAATGGAACCATTAATCTGTGTGTATCTCTGTACCCATGACTTTGTATTTGCTTTTGCTATGGTATGTCACATACCTGGTCGTGATATGTATCTGAAAATATTGTAGGGCTGTGTGATAACACTGTTGATCCACTCACCTGCACTCTGCCCAGCAATCCATTTTCACTGGGACTACGATGGACGTCACAAGCCCGAGAACAGCTTCAAAACAGCTGCCATTTAAAAACAAATCCAACAACCGGCTAGAGAAGTGTTTCCTTCTTTCCCCAAGGCTCAGGATGGGCAATATTCCATCCTATACCACAGACATTTTCTCTTATACCTAACAATCTCACAGTTTCAAAGTCTGATTTTCTGAATCTTCACAGTTACTAAGGTGGACAACACAGAAAGAAGAAGAGCTCAGTGTAGCTCAAAAGCATGTCTCTCTCACCAATGGAAGTTGGTCCAATAAAAGATATTCCCTCATTCACCTTGTCTCTCCAAGACAGAAAGGTGCAGCCAGTGGGGACCTAGCACTTGCCCCTCTAGTCCTGGAATGGCCTACAATATTGGACTTTAAAGTCATGACATTTTTATATCGTGAAAATCTATTTTAGGTTATGTTTCGATATTGTCATGACTTCCCCTTGGCTCCTGTACAGTTGGAGTCAGATAACAAAGGACATGACATAACCCCCATTGAGTCACAGGGAGATTTTTCATTAATTTTACTGGCATTGGAATTGGGCCCTTAGACACCTGTCTTTACAGATAGAGGTACAAAGAGTCTCAACAATTTTCCTAAAATAGTTTTTCTGTAACATGTGCCATATATGGAATATGTGATAGTTTAGTTACAAAACAATTCATTTGAGAGGACCTAAATATTTCATTAGGGGCTTTGACACTAGAGTAATGCGGCCATTCTGAACTCATGCTGTTAAAAACTTTATACTGAACCACATTACCATGTATTCTCTTTCCTCGTAGTTTATGATGCCTCATTATATAAATATATTACATATATTATATAAATATATAAAAAAAAGAGTACTTCATGGAGAACGTTGACAATGGGAAGCAAAGTTCCTTATCATCATCATCATCATCTTTCCCCCTCAGTTTTCATTGTAAAGAACATATACCTTCTTTGCCAAGAACATATAAGAAGGCATCTTTGTAGATCCACCCTGAACATATTGTTTGTTTGTTACTTGTAGATGAAAAACATCTTGAAGTGACACTGCTAGGATCTTTCACTCTGCATGCAGCACAATGTAGTGCAGTAATGGAAACCTGATGTTCATCTAGGTCAAAACTGAGTCAGCTGAAAAGTCCTGTCTAAACACACGTGTTCATCCCTAGCCTTTGCTATCAGAATTACCAGAATCATTCATTTTTTCTAACATCCTTAAAAAGTGGGTATTTATCCCAATTATAACCAGCTCTTTCATGTGCCCATGTATCTTAAAAATCATCATCATATGAGAACACCTAAAAGTCAGTCAAATCATCCCACAAAGTCAATCTTGCACCAGTGTTTTGCACGTTCATTTGGAAGGCCACTACCCCAGCCTCTTTCAAATCCCAACTCAAGACTGTTGTCTGCTGTGATGCCTACAAGAAGTCAGCCCATCAATAACAGCTAGTCAAGAACTGCTCATTATATCTAGGTTTTTTTGTTGTTTTTTTTTAAAGAATAAGTTAAGATGGTTTGGAACCCATCAAGCCAAGTATTGCACTCCTCTTCACTCTCCCCTCCTTTTGCTGAAGGCAGTCACCTGAGACATGCCTCAAAATTAAATTGTAAACTCTTGGGGCAGGAATTGCATTTATGTGTTTGCATAGCGTGTAACATTATGGGGCTCCTGTCTTGAACGGAGCCTTTAGACATGCTTCCAATAGAAACAAACAATAACAATACTAATTAAGGATGTACACGCACATAATCTAAAAGTATCCTTGGGACGTCATCTCACTAAATCTTGAAGATGAAAAAGGTTGCTCAAGCCATTTTCTATTGGTGGGTCAGGATCATGAAGCACAATAGGAGCTATGGTGTGGGCTCATTTCTTGAGCCAACGTCTAATGAAGGAGACTTGAGTGAATGCCAAAAGTCTCAAGTAGAGGAAGGAACCAGTACCAATCTCACTGCGTAGACAACATTTACAACAAAGACAAGGTTCACTAAAAACTCACTCTCTTTGTATCAGTTTTTTCATTAGTTACACAGCACTGCAGAATATGATATTCTTATGTGGCGCTAAAGACTCCAACATGCACATGCACCTTCAGGAGTGAAGTAGCAATTACAGCAGAAGAGATTGAAGGAAACAAGAGTAAAGACATGTAAGAATAAATTTATTCTTAGAATTTTTAGAAATTGATGAATTGAAGAAAAACTAAGAAATTTAAGAATAAAACAATAATGAGTGGGCCACCGTATCCCAAAAAACTGACTGGACTTGGAAGCATCCAGCATATGGGATTTAATGGCATATTAAAGCAAAAGCCCAAATTAAAAACATAGCAAAACTTTTGCCATCTTTATAGCCGTGAGTTATTACAAAAGGGTGTAGTCTATCCCCTGGTTTGTCTTTAATACTAAAAATCTGCAAGGGACATTTCCCTAGTCCAGAATCTGGTCATGAAATATAGTAAAACAATGAATTAAGTCAATGAATCAAGCGCCACTGGATGAGTAATAAATAGGATTCCTGCTGTAAGAAATCTAGGGGAGAGTTTCTATTTCAACAAAAACTGGCAGAAAATAGCTGCAAAATAAGGATTCAATTACAAACAGTATTTGGGAGGTATCTCCCAGATATATAGGGTTTGTCTTATTTTGAGAATATGGAGTAATTTTTATTTTTTCCACTAGTTTTATAGTTCAGTTGTCTAACAAATGCCAGGAACCATGGGGCTGAGTTCCCTCAGCAGAATCTGGAGCTAGTCGGTTCAGCCTTCACGCAGCTTAATGATCCTAGCTGCGCAGCGGCAGAAATCGCTTGAGCCACCAGCCAGCCTGATTGGCTCAAAGGAGCCAACAGAAATGTATTTAAGCTCAGCTGAAGGTCACTGTCTGCTCAACGCCTACACCCGCAGCTTCAATAATTGCTCCTGTGCCTGCCTTGTTCCCAGCCATGCTTCTGTCTGGTCCCACTCCAGTTCACACCAGCCCTACTCCCTTGCCCAGTTTGTCCTTGGCTGTAACAGCTGGCTCCGGTTATTGACTCCCGACTCTGGCTCTGACCCTTGGGCTTGATACCTGACTCCAGCTTTGGCCTACGGCTCTCAGCTCTGGGCGCTAATCAATAGGCAAGATTCCTGCTCTAACCACTAGACCAGACTGCCCACGTGCCAGTCTTGACAACAAATAATCTGGCCTTCATAGGCATGCAGTGTCCTGTATGCCGCCAAGTCAATCTACTGGCATTTTAGTGTTCTACTGCTATCCAGGATTTTGCTCTAATCTTGCCATTACTGTATTTTAATGATGAATTACCGTATCAAAATCATGAACAGTAATGTAATTGGCTAAATGAGATTTGTATTAGTAAATCAGATAATCTTTATTTACAGCATCTAATGTCTTGTGGAGTCATCCTAAACTCCTGGCAATAAAACCATTTTAGCACCATGCACCATCACACATTTTATCAATCAGGCTCATAGTTTAAGTGAGAAAGTTTTATATGCACAAAAACAATTATGTATATACATATATCATAAGCATAGTTACACACACACACACACACACACACACACACACACACACACACACACAAGATTGAAACAGTAACTGAGGGTCTAGAAAACTAATTCTCTACCCACTTTGGGGTCCCCAGTTCTCTCAGACCTGTGAAAAAATTACTCAAAATCTTCAAAGGTTTATGAGATCCTAAGAATCCAATACATTGTAAGCTGTTTGGGGCAGAGACTGTCTTTGTTCTGTGTTTGTAAAACACCGAGCACAGGGGTCGGCAACCTTTCAGAAGTGGTGTGCCGAGTCTTCATTTATTCACTGTAATTCAAGGTTTCGCGTGCCAGTAATACATTTTAACATTTTTACAAGGTCTCTTTCTATAAGTCTATAATATATAACTAAACTATTGTTGTATGTAAAGTAAATAAGGTTTTTAAAATGTTTAAGAAGCTTCATTTAAAATTAAATTAAAATACAAAGACCCCTGGACCGGTGGCCAGGACCCGGGCAGTGTGAGTGCCACTGAAAATCAGCTCGCGTGCCGCCTTCGGCACACGTGCCATAGGTTGCCTACCCCTGACCTAGCACAATGGGGTCCTGGTCTGTGGCTAGGGCTCCCAGGCACGACGGTAATACAAGTAAGTAATGAATAACTACTGCTTGTTACAGTGTTGGAGGACGCAGTGGCAGGCTCAGCTACTCTTTCCACAGCATTATATCCATGACCCTGATTGTCAACAGATGTGCAGGCTCATGTGGTTGGGTAAAGACCCTGCATGTAAATAGCTTTTTGGTCTACATAAAAGTGATACTGGAGTGTCTGTCATCACTCTAAAATCTTGTTCACAGAGCATGTCTACTAGCACTCTGCATTCAAAAATGTGATTTGCTTTCCCAAAATTCTGGTGGCTAGTTATGGAAATTTGTTGTTCTCGTTGTAGTGCCCAGTGGTACAGTGTAGTGTGCGCTCAGGAGACATTTCTGTTGATGTATGCACATAAACACACACGGGGAAATATATGCATTGGTGGACTGGGGAAAACAAGCAGGCATACATTTTAATTGTTTCCTCTGAAGCTTTGCCATAGCTTTAACCATTGCTGCTAGAGTTCAGTAGTTTGGGTATATGGAAGACACATCCAAAGCATTATGCACCTTGAATTCCTGCCTTCATTCTTATGGTTCCTGATAGTTATTATTTCCTTTTCTGGAAAGTAATTGAATATGGCAGAAATCAATTATTTCCCCCCATCTAATCTTAGCAGCAGGAGAAATGGTTTCCTGTAACCTAAACCAAGCTAGACTCCTTTTTAGTGCAGTAACTGAGGGCACAGACATGAACTGTGTATCAGAGCCCTGGTGGGTACAGCCCACTGGCTTGCACGTCGGGTTCCTGAGGAAATCCCCCACCCCCGCTACAAAAATGGGGTGTCACTGCCCAAAGGATGTAAACAATAGTGTTCTATTTTGTCTTTCAGCTCAGCAGGCTGGACCTCAGCCGGAAAATTTCTGGCAGCAATGAAGCAAAAAGGCAATGTTTAAGTGTGGCAGGCAGAACAAAATGTATTCTTTTAAGAAAACTGAAAACAATTTCAAGGGTGAATATAATGGAACCAAATGCCAATAGTACTTTATACAGTACAGTACTTTTGCTATAGAGGTGCTCTACAAACTTCAAGCAAGACCGTCCTACGGTTTTGCACTAGTACCATCACCATAGTATCTGAGTGTCTCCCACGCAATGGGAAAAGCAAGGTCTTGAGTGGACGTTATGGTGTCCTCAGTCTTCTCCTTTCCCTCGGTAAGGGGTCTTTGCTTGGAGTAAGTTTTTCAGGGAGCAAGGAGGGAGGTGAGAGGTAATGTATTCCAGTTGTGGTAGAAAGACACTCTCTCTCAATGCCCCATGAGGTAAGTATTCTGACAATATTTATGCATGAGGAAACAACAGCAATTAGGGGTTAATTTAAGTGGCTTGTCTCAGAAACCACAATGAATGAGGGGCAGAGACAAGAACAAAACCTGGGCATTCTGAATCCCAGTCACTCCAAACCTTCCTTGTCTTATCAACACAGAGCTAGGAATGCAGATGTACGGAAATGGTTAGCTCCTCAATGGAAGCTTTGAGGTGCTGAGCACTTTTGAAGATCTTAACACTGCACTTAGGTGCCTAAATGGGAGGTGCTGGATGCGGACCTCTTCAGAAAATCTGACCCAAAGCATTTTTGTTTGGTAGTGGCATGGAATAACTTTTAGTACTGTTATTTGTATATTGCTTATGCCATTCTGCTCTGCACTCCATTCATTGAATAAAATATTAAAAACCAGAAAAAGACTGGCTATATACTGACGTACTTTATCACTGCTTCAATACTAGACTTATTTCAGCACCGCAGCAGTGGTAGCAATTATTATGACCCATCTTTTGTATCTAGACAAATTAGCTAAATAAAAAACTATGCACAAACTTCACGGTACTGGACTAGGGTTTTTTATTGTCTTAACTAAGCACTGTAAAGCCTGTGTATGAAGAGCATTTTATTTAGGAGCAGTAATGTACTGTTATCAGGGGTTTCAGTTCATTTAATTAAGCTGACTACAATTATACCCCAGTGTGTCTTAAAACTGCAAGAATCCATTTAAATATTATTTAGATGCAGATCTCTTAAGTACCAGAGACTCTGCAGGGTTTCATGTTTATATCAATTAGGGATATCGACTCAGTAATAAAAGCTCTTTTGCATGTCACCTTATAATCCTTTCGACTCTGGGATCTGGTACTTGTATTCACTTGTTCCCCTTTACCTGTGTATAGCAAAGATGGACATGTAGGAACCTAAAACCACATATCTCGTCGTCATTGCCAAAGTGCTTGGTGATTAGGCTAAATGGGCTCCCAACTAAGAAAAGTGTCTCTGCTCACCTGCAGAAGTGAATCCTACATAGTCTGCTCTTGAGTAACTGCAGGCTTACCATATCTCACAGAGGCTACATACAGGTGATTCTCTGAGGAGTGAGCATGCACGAGATTCCGATTGGTGCTTCTCCAGTAATGTACAACAGCCTTGTTTCACAGAACCTAAGCATGTTTACATCCCCTAGACTTTCCCCAGCTATACCACACTGACAGCCATAAACTGCCTATCCTAAGCATGCGCCAGGTCATACCCTAAGAGCATTCTTGTTTTATTCTTATTCTTACAGCTTACATCCATATTAGTCAACGATTTTCAACCAATACTCAGTATTTGTCTTTAAATGCACATAAAATAAGACACCAGCAATGGGCCCTGCAGGTGTTATTTCCTCTCCTAGTATCTCTGCTTGGTATTCCATGCCTGCAATGGTGCTTTTTCTGCCCTTAACTTCGCTCCCAAGTTCAGTAGTCTTGGAGTCACCCTTGACTCCCAACTATTTTCCTCCCACATATTCCTTGTCTGTACATGTCTATCAGCCATCATCTCTGGAACTTTGCCAAAATTTGTCTTCCAGTTGGCGTCGCCTCTTCCAAAATCCTTAGTCATCCCTTAGTCATCTCCTGTCATGAGCATTGCAATTTTTGCTCCTCCTAACTTCCTGCTCCCTAAAGTTTAGAGGCTACACTTCAAAGTTGGGACTCTATTTTTCCACTTTCCTCACCATGGAAATCCTTCATCCTCTAGACAATGAGTCCCTCTCTACATCATCCCTTAAGCCTTCCCATTCTCTCTTTACATGAAGGTAGCGAGACACGAGTCTGTGGAATAGTCTCCCAAAAAGCCCCATCCCCAAGTCAGTTAAAACTGGGTAAAGCAATGGAAACCACAAAGCAGTGAACAGTTCTAAATATGTAGAAAGACACATCCTTTTTTCACTCTCATTTCTATAACACTTTAACATACAAGTAACTATCTATACAACATTTTGTAATATTTTTTACAGAAGGCTAGCAGATAAAATTAAAATACCCGTGTGTGTTCTGAATACATTTAAAATGAGGGTTAAAAGCCACAAGTAAACTGGCAAAGATTATTTGAAAAGATTACTAGATTATTAGTACAAGTACAAAATCCTACCAGGATGAAAACATGACATTCAAATCATGACCATTGTCGTTTTCTTCAGCCCTGCTAATAAGGGACCTATTAGACTAATCCTCCCAACCCCTGCACCAACCAAATCCAACAATAACCCAGAGTTAGTGAACACATGTTCAGAGCACTCAACATCAAGACATGCGGAAGCACCCCTTTCCCTTCTCCACTATGCACTGAATACACAGATGCACATGGTAGGAGTCCAGTGCTTCCTTGTATGAGTGAATATTTTGATTAGGTCTTTGACCTAATTTTCTTAGTTTAGCTCCTTGAATCCAGATGAAATCATGCAGTGCTTAGGTGTGGAGAACACTTGAAGAGCAATTTCTGGACTATTGGCAGACTTATGTGTGCAAGCGCACCCCCTCCACCCACCCCACCCTATACACAGGTAGAAAAAAAAAATCAATACACTGTTGGATCTGTGCTGAGCAAGCAGTAATAAACTTCCTTGAGGTGCCCTGTTTTGATTCCTCCAAACCCACTACAAATCACAATTTGCCACTTTAATGTATTAAGTACCACGGCAAGGGGCGTGCCAAGAAGATTCATCATCACAGAGGTCAGATATGAAGGTAGTAAGTGAGCAGGGTGGAGAACAGAGGAAGTTATAAAAAGACAGATCTCCTTTTTGCAGAAGGAGATGCATCTGTACATTCCCTGTACAGGGGGGGAAAATGAATGTCTTCCCAGAATACCTGAAAGCAGTGAATAAATACGGGACACTATACTAAAAAGTACCATGAAAAATGCAGGATAATCCACCTATTTTCACCCATCAATTTTATTTTAATGATACACAGCAATGGAAATACTTCTACACAAACACACAATTCTGGACTGCGCAACTTGGGTAACTGAGAAGAATTCCTGGGAGTTGCTGTTTTCTTCCAATGGGGAGAATATGACCTCTGAGAAACTTTAGGGAAGTGCAATATGCAGAAACATGCAGAAGCTGCCCAAAGAATTTGACAGCTATGGGGATTCCGAGTTTGCCCAGCTAACATGGAGTCTTCCCTTATTCAACGCTCTCTCTGGTACTGAGTTATTGGGAAGGAGGGGGGAAAATAGGGAACCACTATTCCTGAAACTAAACTTTGAGGTTAAAATCTAGCAGTGAGGTCTGTGCGCACAGACCTCATTGCAGCATCGGGGCCTAAGTTGCAATCTTTGCCACCAGAAAAGCAACGTTTGTCAGGGGATTTAATAGCTTACTAATGGCCTGCTCCTGCTCCCATTAAAGTCAATGGCAAAACTCCAATGGATTTCAATGAAAAAAGCAGGATTAACCACTTTAAGGGCTGTAGTGAGGACTGTGAGATGCCCCTAAGAAAACAAGACCTGACGTACAGCCCAAAGAAGAAATGTGGCCCAAGGAATCAGGAAATGCAGCCCTATTGCGGGACAATGTCTCTCCGTAACCAGTAGGCCAGGATAAAACTGATAACTGTAGATTTTCCCTCTTGTGGATGAACTCAAAACTCATGCAGCTCCTATCTTTATGCAAATAAGAGCAAATATTATGGTTGTGTGCATTTATTTTTTCATTTTAACAATTATATAAGGGTATACGCAAATCAGCTGGAGTGCTAATTTGCAATTTGCCAACATGGCTCTTAGGGCACAGGTTGGCATACCCATACTAGCATTAATCTAGCTAGCCAGGTAACAATAGTAGTGAAAACATGGAGGAATGCACTTCAGCGCAGGCTAACAACCTGAATACATATCCTGACAGGCTTGTATTGGGAGCTAGCCCGTGCTGCCATGTCTACTCTGCTATTGTTACCTGTGGTAACTAGATTAATGCTAGCACAGGTATGCCTACCCACACACTACAATCACACGATCACTTGCAGTGTAGACAATACTCTCAGTGTCAGACACTGAAATCTTTGCTCCACTGCTCACCAATTACGATGTTTTTCATTATTCCCAGTGTGCTAGCTGATCCACTGGAATTTGACTGCTTGCTTTGTCAAGGACTTCTTGAAACACCATCAGTCTAGTACAGGTAGTGCACAGCTGCTTCTATTTTTTGGTTCTGAAATAGAGGATGGCCTCTTCTGTGTCATTGCTCTGATGAAACGTTGTCTGACATGAAAGTGGGAAGGTTCACCCCGGCACCCTTCCTTCTGTATTGTTTTCTACAATGATAGTGACTGAACAGCAGCCTTTTCACCTGATGAATCTATGTTGTAACTCATTTGCATTAATACATAACTAAGGCTACAATTATGTCATGGAGGTCACGGAATCCGTGACATTTTCTGCCCAAGGCTGGAGCGCCCAGCAGCCCCCCACCCCACTCCTCCCCTGCAGTTCCCAGCCCCCACCCTGATAGGGGGACCCTGCAGCTGCCTAGCCGCAGCGGGGAACCCCTCTGAAGCTGACCAGCCATGGTGGGGGGACCCCCTTGAGCTCCCAGCCACCCTGGGGGCATGGAGACCCCACAGCAACCCAGCCCCTGTGGGCAGGGGGACCCCGGAGCTCCCACTCCGCGTAGCAACAGTGGGTGCTGAACCTGCCGCTCCATTTTGTCAGGGATATTTTTAGTGAAAGTCAGGGACAGGTCATGGGCTTCCATGAAGTTTTGTTTCTTGCCGGTGACCTGTCCCTGACTTTTACTAAAAATACCTGTGACAACAAAAAACAAACAAAACCCCCCCCCAAAAATACATAATTATACATAAGCCATCCTGACTACTGTAAGAAATTCAGAAATCAAGTCATGATGTTTCTCTCGTCCTAGCACAATGAACTCATTTGTAATTGCCAACCCAGTCTTGCTGCCCTTGATTTCTACCTTACGTGTAAGAATATGTAATCTAGTATCCCTAAATATATTTATTATAAATGTCTGATTTCCCTAATATATAATCCCCCCATAAATAATTCTTAAAGTAGATAAAATCATAGAGCTTTTGATATGTAAACATACGGTCATATTACTATCAGTATGAAAGATGACTGATACTAATAGCAACACAATATAGCAACAAAAGCAACATGCTAAAATCCACTTTCCGCTTCTGCTTTCAGTTCCTAGGATTTAACTTTATATTACTGGTGGTACAGCAGCCCCAGCTGAGATTTCCTTTCTCAATTATCCAGAGCTGAGAATTAGTAGCCCTCAGAGCACAACTTAAGGGCTATCTATTCAGTTATATTGTCAGATCCTTCTCAGCATTGAATAAAAGTAAGAGGAAGACTGCAGGCACTAAATCTAGAGGGGAGCAGCGTCTCTGAGAACTCAAAGAGAAATTCTTACAAATTGTACATATTAATTTTAGGAATGTGACTCATGCAGGTTCCATGGCGGTGGGTGCCATAAAGGAACGCATGTGTGGCTTACGGAATGCAATCATAACTTTCAAATAAAGACAAAAATGTGAAATGCGCTGAAATATCACTGGGCCTGCTTCACAGTTACCCAGATGCAACTTTACACATCTCTAACCGAGTACTTACACACACTAATGACTCGTAACACTGCCAGGGTGGTATGAAGGGGGCCATAGTGTAAATCAAGCCAAAATTTCTCTCAGTGATATCAGTGGAATTAAACCAGATTGATATTGCTGTAAACGAAAGCAGAATTTCCTCACTGTTTTGAGAGCAAGTTCCTCTTGAAGTCATTGGAATGCTAAGGACCACAAAGCTTAACGCCCATGGATTTCAGATCACCATACAACAAAACCCTGGCAATATTATACGATTAGGGAAGCACATGAACTTACGAAGAGATGACAAAGGATATGTCTTTTTGTTTAAAGTCTATGGGCCAAATGCTCTGCTCATGTAAATGAACTCAGTTCCACTGACTAATGGAAATTCACCCATTTATGCCAGTAGAAATTGGCCCTATATCTATTGTTTCCTCCACCCTCTGTTTCTATGGCACCCATTCCACTGCCCAAAGCATCTTCAGCTGCAAAAAAAGAGGGTTAGGAATGTTCTGCCGATCAAAAGACCTTATTAGTGGAACATTCTTTCATACTATGTAATATTTAAACAACAAATACAGGACTGTCCTCTTGGGATTCTGGTGATAAACCACTAAGAGACCTCCTGTGGTACTGAAACAGAACCCTTAAATATATTACCTTTATTATGTATTACATTGTCATGTATGCATTCTTTTTTCCCCTCTCTTCTCACACCCCCCCCCCATATGTGGCTTTATAACTATCTTAGGTCCTGCTCCTGTAAAGTGATGCTCACAAGCAGATCCTTATGCTGACAAGGAGCTCCAGAGAAGTCAAAAGCATGTAACGAACAGCAAAATCTAATGTGTCTGTAGCAGAAGCAGGCCTGAAACAGATTTTTTTATCCAGATTCCAAACCCTTTCTAAATGCCATGGCTGTTAGGATCCAGAGTTTTGATTCTTGTCTGATTTTTAGGTATGATGGGTACTTAAAAAAAAACAAAAAACACTTATGTATAATAAATGATTGTTTTATATCTTTAAGCTTTTGATTTAGCTTCAAAACACAACACACAGATCCAATATTCTTATCATCTACATCTAAAAAATGTGTTTTTCAGAAGGTTAAACAATATTAAGGCTTGGTTTTTACCTCTCAGATAGCTCAAACACCTTATCCAGCAGATATTAAAACTATTTATTATCAAAACACCAGTTATTTTATATCAATTTGAATTAAAATACAAAATTTTAGCATGTGGTTTGAAACATCAAGTTAACAGCTGAGAAAGGCTTTAACTATTATTGTAAATGAAACCAAGGAAAATATTCCACTCAAACCCCAAGAATATTCAACTAAACACAATATGCACTCGTCAGGGCCAACATCACACACTTTACAATCACAGCATGTGTCTTCTTTCTATTTTGAGTGGTTGGCTGAAATTTCAATAGTTTACATTTTTATTTAAAACTGGTTTATTAAAATAAACTCTGTTGTTAAATGGTACTACCAGTAGAACAGGCACTGCCACATCTTAGTTTTTTAGCTCCCAAAGACACTCCTAGATATTTCCCCAGTGGAGACCACGCTTTTATCACAGAAGTATTGTCCTTAGAGAGATCTGTGCATAGTAAAACCAAACAGAGCAATTCTCTTGTGTGTGTTCCATCATGAGAAATGTGAGACTAGGATCCAAATATCCCTGACGCTGCACCTCAATAAATTAACTCCTGCTGCCTCCTCCTCCTCTCACCTCACCACCTCTGACACATTTAATAAAATGGAAACTGACCAAACAGGTTGTTCAATTAGAGTCTAGCTCATTCAACTGTGAGAAAGAAAAAATCTGCCTAATTTTCTGTGAAAATGGATATTATGACAAACAACTCTACATAATAAATGTCATTACTCATCTGCTACTTAAGCCTGTCAAACTGTAATTAATATATAGCAGTCCTGAGACCAAATTTACTCACAAATCATTAACATAATGACAACGGGAAGGATGGGGAGGGAGAGATATCATACTGCTACATTGGAAGTGTTGGAAAGGGTTAAATATGGCACCTATCCAGGGCCAACCTTTCCCCCCAGCACTTATGGGCCTAAAACTGTGTAGAGGAGACCCTTCCACTGGGGGGGAAAAAGGACTCACACAGTGGTTCCCCTCCCCCACAGCCATGTGGCCTTTGGGAAAGAATTTGCAGGGAGGAGCCAGACAGAGACTGAAGCTGGCACAGCAGCAGCAGCTTAAGCAGTGACCAACAGACACTGAAATATTCTCTACAGTTTGACTGGACTGTCTCTGCCTTGTGCTGATTGGCTGTTGATGCCAACCCCCAATCTCAGTCTCTTCACTTTAGCCTTACTCCACATCTGCCCCTTGTACCTTCTTACCACCTCTCTTCTCACCTGCTTCATCCCCCTTTCTCTGCTCTCCCATCCTCTGTCTTTCCATTTAGCTGAGCCTCTAAACATCCTCCCAAACAAATAAATAAATAATTGAACTGATGTGACATCACTCTGCTTGCATGTTAAAACCCTTTGCCCCATCCTTTGTCTATCCTGTCTCTTTAGATTGTAAGCTCTTTGGGGCAGGGATTGTCTATTACACTGTATTTGTACAGTGCCTACCATTCGGCTAATCCCTAGGCATAACTGTAATAAATATGATTAATCATAATTTAGCCATCACAGAAAGTTCCTTGCTCTGAGAGCAAGTAGAATTTTCCAAGGCTGTGTTATTTAACCAAGAGGCCCTGACCTCTTGACACCGAAATACCATTTTTGTATTACAACAAAATTCCTTTAAAAATAGTTATTTTCAAAAACATGTAAAGCTATTTTAAACCCGACGCACCAATTACCAGTTCATTTTTTCATATTCACAAATGCAAAAGCAGCATCCAGAATGGGCAAATTCTGCCAGTCTGCTTTTTCCATTGCATTTGGTATAATTTAGAGACAGCTGAATTGGTTGGTGTTAAATATGGTGAAAAAAATTAAGTGAGATGAAACCATGTGTGCAAATTCTCATAATGGTGCATTTTCACAGCCAAGTGACAGGAACTTGAAAATGGGAATTTATAACCTTAACTGGCTGGCTAACCTCTTGAAAACAGCTATTTCAGCTGTGCAATTCAACACACAGCTATATAATTTCCCTTCTTTTATTTCTCTGCAATTCTGAAAAGCCAGTTCTTTGGCAGGAGCCAGGCCTGACCCCTCTTATCAAGTTTTAGTCTCCAGGATCTCACAGATAACACAGATGTCTCCATCAAACTACAGGGTATGGGACCTGACATGCAAGAAAAAGTCTTTATCAGAAGTTCTCTCTCTGAGCTGTCTCTCTTCAGAGAAGGATTAGTGTTGGTGGAGGTAAACTTTTATGAGACGAGAAAGGAAACTGGATGGGTAGGCAAAAAAAAAAAAAAAAAAGCTAATCTGTAATCAGTCACCCTCCATGTCAAGGCTGATTCCCTACTTTGGCACTCTGAGTGCAGAAGGTGGGGGCCCGCAAGGATTCTAAAAATTAATACTGGCCACTCCAGGCTTGTATTAAATTCCCAAGGTTGCACCTTTTCTGTGAGCTTGGATGGGTAGATGCTGCCACCACCCAAGTGCAAACCCCCTTTGAGGGCCCAGGAAGGCTCACTTGGGAATTCCTTCCTGTGGGGTACCCTCAAGCCCTTTCACGCCCCCTCTGGGGAAGAGCTGAGAAAGAAAAACAAAGGAAATCAGCTGTTGCTACCAGCTAATTAAACAACATGTACACAAACTTCTTAGAACACAAAAATCCAATCCTGTTCTTAAAAAGGTAAAATAAAAAATAAAAAATACACCTGGAAACTCAGGCTATTGCTAGATTAAAAAAACAACAACAACCCTTACAAGGATTAAGCATCAAGAATAACTGTCTGGAGATGCAGCTTAAAGGTTACAAGCAAAACAAAAGCATTTGGGGTTAGCACAGAGGAGTCCACAAGCCATAAAGAAATAAAAAGAGATAAACCTAATCACATCTTCCTAGACAGTTTCTGATCTACTTACATATCTGGGGTTTTAAATAAGTAGTTTCTAGGTATGATCTGATGATTTTTTATAACTGGCCCAAAGCTTCTTACAACATCGCTGCTCTGCTCCCTCTCTCTGGAGAACAGCCAGAGACAGACAAAGGGGAATTTCCCCCCCAATTTTTAAAAGTTCTAGCCTTCCCATTGGCTCTTTTGGTCAGGTGCCCACTCCCTTCCTTTTACCTATGCAGGGAAACTTTTTTACCCTTTACAGGTAAAGCAAGTAGAGAATAGCTACTTAGAGGGATTTTATAGCTCTCTGGCTGGCTGGGTGTCCATAAAAGGGAGATACCCATCCCTTTCATTTATCAGAGTCCATTTAAATTCATTTATATGAAAAATTATATTCTAATCCAACAGTCACGTTCTGCAAGATAGCAAAACCATATATGTCCCACCTCAAAAGATATGTCAGGTCTGTGATTTGCTTTGAAAACCCACTCTAAAGTAGCTGCTGTAATGAAAACACTTTGCATCCAAGGATCTTACAGCAATTTATAAAGGCAATTAAGTAGTAGTTTCCCCAGATGGGGAAAACAAGCCTAGAGATTACAGCACCTCATTTTCAAAAGTGTTCTCTACTTTTGGGTTCATCCATTTTTGAGTGTTGAACTTGAGACATCCTGGGGTCTTATTTTCAGCAGTGCTGGGCACCTGCAATTCCAGTTGAAGTCATAGACTTGGTGTCTCAAGTTGGGCACCCAAAAATTGAGGCACTCCAAATAGTAGACTTTTTGGAAATGTTAGCCTAAATTTGCATGCCTTGTTTAAAGTCATGGCAAGCCAGTGACAGAGTCAGGAATAGAATCCAGAGAGCAGATCTTCAGCTGGAATAAATTGCCATTGATGGACCTATGATAAAATTACACTAACTAAGGATTTGCACCCCAGGCCTTCTGACTCCCAGGACCTTTGGTTTAACAACACTGGACTCCTTTATTTATAATACACTGGATAATACTAATGTAATTAGAAATAATAGTAGCCAAAGAATTATCTGACGGGCTTCTCTCTTTTATGTTTAAAGATCTTTATTACTACTTTGATAAGAAATTAAACCTAACTGTTGAAAAAACTGCATGGAGCATTGTACTAAGAGCCTAGATTATGCATGCAAATGGCAGAGTTCCAGATGCAAATATAAGCTGATTTTATTCCCCTCAATACAGATAAACTGTTCTCTTTAGTTGGCAACTGTTCACTAACTATAAAATGCTCTGGATAGAAATTAAGTTTCTTTGCTCAACACTTATCATTGATTCGCCAGCCTTGAAACCAGGAACTTGCTAACACTTTGAAACAATGAACTGAAAGGTCATCTAGTTTCATTGTAGCTCATACAAGTACCTCTGTATCCTTTGCTAAGATCTTGTCCTTTCAACAGGAAGAGTCCTAAGTGAGCCATAGTCATTGTCTTTGAATAAAATCCTTGCTCCATTGAAATTGATGGAAGTTTCAGCATCGAAATCAGTGGGGCCAGGATTTTACCCCACATATCCACTACAGCAGCAGTACCCTAAGGGAAGAAACCTACTTGTAACACAAAGAACTATGCTACTTTAGGATACTATCTTCTTCACTATATTAATGCCATTAGGCCCTGCCCTAAAAGTACAGCTATAAAATGATCAAATCTATACACTTACCTGTGCAATATCACTAACTTTGACATAGATCAAAGGCCTCACTGACAAACACATTCAGGATCTGACCAACAAGGTAGATTTTCACTACCAAGTCAGTCTTTCATTCAGTTTGCTCTCACCATATAGTATGTTTGATTCAAATACTATACACCTTGGAACAGTTTCCTAAAATGGTGCTGCATACAGCGACACAGAGCATTTCCATGGTATAGACACATCACTCATTGCAATCTCTCTTTGAAAATCCCACATGAATTTCACACCATCAATTGCTGATTTGAGACTTTGAACTATTAATTAGCCAGTGCTCTCCAACATGACTATGTCTAAAATTAAGCATGAAGCTTTCAACTATAATTATGTTACCTAGTGCATTGCATTAACATCATAAATTGCTCCAAGGTGCTAATGCTACAAAAGCTACTATCATTATAGTAACTGCAATAAGGAAGAGGAAGGGACTGTCACTTTCACTTCTCCATCTCACTACTTGAGACCTTTCTCTCTCCCTCGCTTTTTCCACATTATATTTTCGATCTACCCCAAAATCTGTATCAATTCCATACTCTCTTTTCTAACTGAACCCCAGTTGTAACTAGCGGCATTAGTTAAACTAATGCACATCCACTCAGTCAGCTTGGACATTTTAAATGGCAATCTAATTGCCAGGGGACTATACTTACAGTCAAAGACCAGTTCAAGAGATGAGGGCTCTATCTCCTAGGTAATGCCCAGGTGAGATGCCAACCCCCATTCAGCTGCTGAAAAAGGGACACTTCTGACTATGGCATTGCCCTAGACCCTGTTTGCAGATCTGGCTCTCCTACTGACTTCATCAAGTAAATGTCTGATAAATTTAAAACCCTCCCAACTGCTTGTGGCTGCTGGAAAGAAGGAGGAGCACCTTCTCTCTGTTCCATTCCTGTCCTAATGCCTTCTGGCTGCTGCATGGGTGTGTGGGTCACTGACATTTTAACTTCTCCCTAGTCTTGGGGCTGCTGTGATGGGGATGTCTCCACTACTCTACTCCTTTCTTAGCTTTCAGGCTGTTGCAAGGGCAGTTGCTTAGCTATTCTACTACTACACCAATTTCTATTTTGGAGTCCTCCTCTCCAGTGAATTGGTCTAGTGCCTGCGTCTGTTATAGCTCATAGCTTTCCCTAGCAGCAGAAAGCAACTGACAAAACTCCAGTAAGTATTCACTCTGTTCCACTTGTTAAAGGTATGAGCAACAACAGAAGCACTGGAGTCTGTAGACTCAGGAGGACAGCAGTGAATCAGTTTATGCTCAGTTCATATTTAGAATGTTTACTTTGCAACAATAGGGGCTAGAAACGTACTGTTTAAAATAAAATCTTAAGTTCTGCAGAAAATTGAAGGTCTTCATTCAGGAAAGTCCCCCCCCCCCACCTCCACAGGTAAGTACATTTTCAAGACCCAATGCAAGGACTTATTTTAAAGTATTTGCAAACCTGTTTGTAATATTCAGAGCTACAGCAGGAAGAGAGTTATGCTGGGTAACTATTGTGGCTAATGCAAACACCAGCTACTTAGTTACCAAATATCTCTTTCCAGCCATGTGGATTTATAATATGGACATTTTGTTTTAGATTAGTTTTCCTAGGAAAAAATAGGAGGGCTCTATTTACCATGGAGGAACATAGGATGTACAGCCAGAACAAACCTGTCCACAACTTGATATCACCCCAAATGATTCGATCTGAGAAAATCATAACTTTCCCCCTATTAAACTTCACCATGCTGTACGGTAGGTTTGGCCACCTTCTACTCCCTTCTCTAAGACATCTAATAACCTTTTGCTTTCAGTAAATGCAGAACTGAAACCTGCCAGAAAGAAAGAGAAAGAAGCTGTTCATAAAGTACCAACTGTGTACTCCCTACACAAACTGGCAAAATTGACTCTGCTTTCATTCATACACTAAAGTCATTAACAGAGAAATAGTGAATGGAGCCAGGTGCTACTAAACTGATTTGCCATTTGAATGAGGATTTCTTTGGGGAAAGGAAATAAGGAGGTATTTTTTAAACATCACCTTTAGAATTAAAGTATTTCATATGGAAAAGTCCTGTAGCATAGCAAATAATAGCCTTTTTCTTAAACTTTAAAAAGCTTTAGACTATTGGTTTTATCCCTATTAAGTTCTACAGAACTTTTCATAAGGAATTTGTCATGATATTCCTAGATGCTTATGGTGAATGATAAAAAAAAACAACGTTCTTTGTTGTTATTTGCTTTCAACATTCAGTATAGAGGGTTCTACTGTTAATTACCAGATTCCTATATTTACAGAAATTTGCCAGCTATGAACATGTACATAATATTATAGTATTTACTAAGTGGCAATTGTCTATGGTAATTATCACCTGTCACCTAAAATAAATATTATTCTAGCAGTGTAAGTAACAATAATAAAAAGTGACGAAGTGTCCTGTGGCACCTTATAGACTAACAGACGTATTGGAGCATAAACCCACTTCCGGACTAAAAAGAAAATTACAGAACAAATGACATACTCTGTTAACCCACCTCTCTCTAGAAGTAGTACAGAAATAGTGGTTAAAGTAATTAAATTCAGAGCATGTACAGTGTAGCTATAGAATTTTGATCTACTGTAGCTGTTGAATAATTGAACCTCAGGGGAGGGAGGAGAGGACACCAATGTAAGAAGAATGGTAGAAAAATATTTAACTCACTGCATACTTCATAAACAATTGTCTTATTTTAATAATTAAAAATTAACATTTCAAGAATCAAAACGTGGCATCCAGGATTACTCCTTGGCACAATCTAAGTAGC
This sequence comes from Terrapene triunguis, assembly GCF_002925995.2. Taxonomy (NCBI): domain Eukaryota; kingdom Metazoa; phylum Chordata; order Testudines; family Emydidae; genus Terrapene; species Terrapene triunguis. The sequence goes on from NW_020664436.1 coordinate 41,995,601, forward strand.
AATTTTTAAAGCACAACTTTGTTCCAACCACACACTGCAAATTTCTATCTATTTAAAAAAAAAAATCTAGCTCTCCAGAGTTAAACCAAGTTTGGCATGGTGAGAAGTGAAACTCATGCACAGAGTTTTATAAAGTTTCAATAGTTGAACCTAGTCCCAGTTACTTATATTGTCCAATATGATACAGACCAATATAAAACAGTAAGTTCATCAACCAAACTGAAAAGGCATTTTTCTAGACATGGAACACTTAAAATCTGTGTTAAATAATTGCAAATTGCAAAGCAACTCTTAAAATGGTGCTCAGTATTATGTTCTTGGGGATAATATATTCACAAAATGCCAACTGCTAAAGATGAAAAGAGACATATTATTGCTAACTATATTCCAAAATTGTGATAATGGTCATCCAAGAAACAGTTTCTCTCAGCATGAAAATTTTCCAGGGATAGAAAAAAGAAAAGGTAATCCACAAAATTTCTTAAGGCAAAAATCAAACAGGATAGTGAAGCCGGATATTATAATAACAACATCAACAACTGATAACACTGTTCAACTTACCAGATAAAATTTACAGCAGGTACTGTACAAAGTGCAATGTATCTGTAAGGGTTTACCACTTGGGCACAACCCTGACAAAAATCTCACTCATCTCTGATGATTCAACAAGAAAATGGTTACTTTACAAGAAAAATCGAACTAAAATTTTATTCCACATTTTTCAAGCAATCCCACAAATTTCCCTTCTTAGTTTTGCAGCACACATTATTTTAAAATAAACAGCGCAACAGAATAGCTGCTTTGAGTACAATGCACAGCGATTCAGCTCTCTCATCTTCTTACTTATTTCCCTTTCCTTTCCTTCCCTTCGCCTAGTAGCCCCCAGCAACTCACCAGTATTCCCATTACATCCGTCCACAGTTTGGAGAACGCATCAGACATCATGCTGTCTGGCTGGGGTTCGGGGCAGGCTGCTTGTTCCTCCTCCATGACTAGATGGATTCCCTGCCTCAGTAGAGCTTGATACTGGTTCCCAACAACTTTCTGTCAAAAGGGATGACTCTTCAACACACCACACATCAACAATAAACACTTCCCCAGTCCTTCTGAACAGCTTCACGATGCCTTCTCATCTGATCTCTACCAGCCAAATCACTGCTTCCCAAAAGAAATCTTCAAGGGCAAGGGGGGGGAAAATCTTCTCCAGGTCAGATGCCAGATCCCGCTCAGTCATTAGAGCTTTCCCCTAGGGTTTGTCCTCTCTTAGCTGATGGATCCAGGAGCTGTACACAGCTGACATTCCTTCCAAAACTTTTCTGGTAGAGCTGCAGCAACAGGGTAGCAGAAGGTAAGTCTGCGCCACAGTTTCACCGCGGGGGCTCTCGTAAGCTTAAAAGCAAAGGATTCATTGTAAAATCTTCCTTCTAACAAACAGACAAACATCCATCTAAAAGCGAGTCCCTTAGAGAGTCAGCTTGTCAGGCACCTCAAGCAGAATAGGTGCCTATGGTTTCTTTTCAGCGCTTAGATAACTTTCTAGTACCCCTTTCTTCCAAATGAGCTCTCCCAGCTTCACATGACTGCTCACTCCCCCAGCTAAAGAAAGCTTTTAGCAACAAAAGGTACTCTGATGGCAGGCTCTTTGCATGGAAATGAGCCACAGGCAAGAGAACAAATTGCCTGTTGAAAGAGCAGCCTCTGGCGTGCACAAGTTGCGAGTCACCAAAGCAATTCACTTAAAACATTCTCCGTCACATACAGGAAGGAACCTAAAGCAGTCTTCACACTAGCCCAGCCTTCACAGGACTTCGCGTCCCAGGGATCCCCACCTTTTCCAGGGACGCCAGCCTAACTCCGCCTTTATTGTTTCTGAAAAACAAGCGCTGGAAACTTGGTCCGCCCTGAGGCTGAGCGCGAGAGTTGTTTTATTCGGTGCGGGTGTGTTGGGTGCGGGTTTGCTATTGCGCTCTTCTCTCACGCAGGCACATACACAGCTTGGGAACCATTCGGCATCTGACTAGGCAAACTGATGACTTGAGAGGAACAGTGACTTTTATTTTAAAGTGTAAAAAACTTGTAAAAATTGCAACCTTTAGCTAACATAGGGACACTACCATGTGGATTATGTTATTGCTAAACATTTCCAGCAACAGATATTTTTAGTTAACTATTAGACCCCCGCTATTTTTCTTTTTCAAAAGGGGCGATCTGTCATTGATTAGGTTTTATAAGGCGAGCTTCCCTGAGGGCCAGGTTATGGAAATATTTCCTTGCCTGATGTTTCTTATTTAGTTTTGTTTTTTTCCCATACGACGATGAACTGCAATAACCAACAATTACATATGGTGCTCCCTCTTTTGGGGAAGTGGTTGATTGTACATGCACTTAAATACATTTGTTTGTGAAAGTGTAGTCAATAAAATCATGACAAATTAATTTGACTTTGATAGTACTTCTAGAGAAATAGCTGTCTGAGTGATGGAAGACTCTACACAGGTTATGTGGGGGAGAATTTATAGTATTTTGCTCAGGGTAGAGCAAATCGCAACCCTACAATTCCAAACCCCACCCACAAATTTAGAAGAGCTGGATATTTCTGCTAAAATGATCAGCAGTAATATAGTTTAAATTTAATATGATTGGTCACCATTAGCAGGGCCACCCAGAGGATTCAGGGGGCCTGGGGCAAAGCAATTTTGGGGGGGCCCTTACATAAAAAAAAGTTGCAATACTATCAAATACTATATTCTCTGTGGGGTCTCGGGCAAATTGCCCCACTTGCCCCCCACCTCTGGGCAGCCCTGACCCTTAGGCTTTAAAATTAATAACCACCACCTCAAAAACCTATTGTTTCAAGCTGCCATTAATCTGAAGCCCTGTGCGTAGGGGGTGAAATTATAATCATATTTAGTAGCTGTAATGGCATTGTCAGCATTTTAAGCTCTAGTGTAGATGGGGCACAAGCATCTTCAGTACTATGTCAGCCTGGTTCCCAAGTAGAATGTTGTCCTCCCAATGGCTCAGAGACAGCACCAGAGCTTGGCTGCTGCTTATGCTTTTTTCCCTAGCTACCACCATGAAAATTTACCAGTCTTGTCAGTTTTCACAGTAGTTAGATGGAACCCTTTGGGCAGCCATGAAACTGACAAGAATGAGGTCAATTTCATGCTGCTGCTGCTTGGGAAAACTAGGAGCAAAGATTGACCCTGGAATAATTCAGGGGAGAGCAGGACTCAGAAACTGACACTGGGAGAGGGATAAAGTAGCAGAAGCATGACACACCCACACCCATGCACACAAGCAGAGAATGCTCCTTCTCCCTGCCACACAGCCACTGGATTCCATTTATAACGTTTTTGAGGGGCAGGGACGTCAAATCTACTAAGCACAGGCTGGTTTCAGGAACAAATACCTGGTAGAAATCCCACAACTCTCCCCTTTTCCCGGATGTGAGGGAAGAAGATATTGGCTTCTCTGGCCACTGCCTCTTGACAATATTGGTCTTTTAACTAGTTAGTCCTTGAGCTATTAAATGCCTGAAAAAAATCCCAAGACCAAGGATGGTAGATGAGTGAGTGCACAGCTGAGCAGGACAGAAAAAGGGAGAGAGCGAGATTCACAAAAAAGTAACAAAAGAGAAGCAAGCTACTAAAATAGAGAGAGACAATATTGATGATGAGGTGAAGTTTTTACTGGCACACTTTTAGGATGTCCTAAATATCTCATACATGACTTTTCCCACTCATGAGCAATACAGCAAGGGCAAAACACATGGGGACAGATTTTGAAAGGTAGAGGTGCCTAAAGATGCAGACAAGTGGGATTTCAATGGGAGCTAGGTGTGTAGGCCCTTTTGTAGATCTCACTAGATGTCCATCTGTGTGTTTAGGCACCTAAAGATATTTCATAGTCTGGCCCTTGAAGGTAGAATCTTTACATTTGATATTTTAAATTATATGTAAATATGGACCCTATATACCCGCACACACACACACACACACACACACACACATCTAAAATATGTATGTGAAGTACCGAAAGGTTTTATTGGCACTCGTTTGAGAGGACTTGCACAGCACACAAGTAGTTCCGTTAGTCAGGAGTAATAAGGCCAACAGGGCCATCCAAAATGCATGTATGTTAAACCTTCATACCACAGTCATGCAACCTCAAGCATCCAAAAAATCATGTAGTCAGGCACCCAAACATTTCATGTAAAAATATAATGAATTTCTTTATACAGCTTTAAAAAAAATGTTTAGGGTACACTCATTTCGTCACTACCAAGAGGCCTAGAAATTTTTTTTTAAAAAACAAGACTGAGCTTCTCAATTCATCACTTGACTCCAGGAGCTGGAGCTTTAGGAACATACCAAATATTGTGAGAGTTGGCAACACCATCCGGTATAAGCTTGTCATTAATTTATGGTTTCATCTCAAGACATTCTTACTAAAAGATGCCATGTTCCAAGAGCTGCAATGATAAAGGCATGACAAACTGTCACTCCCCACTCTCAGAGAGCATCTTTCCCCCACACTCAGTCACCCCGGTGGTAATTCTCCTCATTGTCCTTGAGCAGTGAGACCCAGTGGAATTTTGCACCACTTTACAGGGATCAGTTGTTTCAAGAGTAGGGAGTTCTAGGGCAAGCTGAAGCACAGATCTACAGCAGCGAGTCTAGCTGCCTACAATTTGGGTTCTTGATTACAGTTTTTCTGTCATGTTGTATCTTGGGGTAATTGATGTCCAGTTATCTAACATGTAAATGCTAAATAGTTAACCAGCATTGGAACAAAAAGAAAACTGTAGTCTAGACCCTTCCCCTCCCCATCATCTGCATAATCAACCAATAGCTGCAAGATCCCAGAACTCAATTATCTCATCAGCTTCCTGTGTGCCTGCAACGCCCACTGATGTCAGTGGGAGTTGCACACACGCAACTGACAGGACTGTTCAACTTCAGGAGCACTGACTTTTCACAAATCAACAAGAATCCCCCACAACTCCCAATGCAGACCTGACTAGAAGTCAGCCTTGATAACATGCCAGGTGTAGTACTCTATTGTAAGGAAAAAACTCACATGTATGCTCAAACACACATATATATACCTGGGTGCTCAGCAACAGCATATTCACAAACCCTTCAGTCATAAGGCTAAGGGTCAAATTCCTTTTGCACCAGAGAAGTATCTGTCATCTCTCTGTGGTCTCACACCCATTTACTCAATCGCAGTAACAGGCACAAAATTAAACATTCAAAGTTTAATTATATGCAAAAATATTTCAAAACAATTTTCTTTATTTTTAAAAATTTTTAATTTAAACAATATTGAGTATACTTTTGGCTTCAGGATCATTTAGCAGTTTCTCCGTACTAACTGCTTTAGTTACAGGATCCTGATACTACCCGCCAGTGCAAAGTATACTCTGCTGAGCATCCTAAAAGGCCTATATCTGAAGGCAGGATTGAATCCTAGATGCACAGAGTGGATGGTGTAAATTAATGCAAGGCAGTATATTGGGATCAATTTGTGTCTCACTAATTTTCCACAGACACAACTCTATTGATTTCAAAGGAGTAACTCCAGATTTATGCAGATACAAGTGGCAGGAGAGAGTCAGGCCCATTATGATAAGCTATTTTCACATCACACAATTATATATATATTTTTAAAGCATATGATTCAAAAGCACCATTCGCCAATTAGATGATTCCATCAGGTCTTGCCCATTTTATAAATCAGACCATCCAACAATACTGGTTTTCTTTCAAAATATATTTAATTCAGGCCACATACTCTGCTAAACTTATGCACTGCTGTAGAGATCAGAATTCACTAACTGTTTCAGAGGTTTAGCTGTCAGCTTCAACTATTATTGCTAATTTTATGATTATCGCTAGAGCAGCAGACTAATGCCCTCAACAGAAACCAAAAGGGGTTCGAGTTGTACAATTCAATTAGTGGAAAGCAGTTATGGAGATTGTTTTATTTTATTAAAGGCTGAAAGCTCCACATTAAACAATATCCATTATTTTCTCAGTTATCTGAATCTCACCAGACTAAAGAATAAAAACAAGTGACAGAGAAATGCCCCTGAAAATTACTCTAGTAATCTTTCAACAGTTAGGATTAGTGCTACATAACGACCATCAATTTAAAACACTGCCAAGGCTGGGGGTCTAAGGCTTTGGTTAGGAGAGGCAAAATACGGTGACCCTCACTTTGTAGGACTCATCGTAGAAGGAAAAGAAATCTAAACATGGCTGTAATAGTCACTGTGAGCTTTTCTGGAAAGATACTTGTTGAGTCATAAGGAAAAAGGAAAGGATCATATCCTCTTTTCCTGCACGCAGATGTATTCAGAAATTGTCTCATGTCCTGTCCAGTCCCCCCACCCCACCCCACCCCACCCCACAATTAGGGCTGTAAAGTCTCTTTCAGTGCAGATACTGACTTGGTGATCTCCAGCATGAGGGGCACAAGTCAGTCTTATAATCATACTTTCGTTTCCTCACATCATTGAATTTCTTGTCCGGCATCACACTTTTCCAGTCTTATGGGACAACTAACCTTGTTAGTGTTTATTTCCTCTCTCACACAGCACCTGGATATTTAAGTTTGTCTGAACTTCCATTACACAGCATTTAAACAATTAAATTCAATAAAGAACAAATAATATTTTGCTTTTCTATTTCTCCTTTTTCAAAACAGTAATTAACTCTCAGAGCGCAGCTCTCTGTGGGTTAGCTAAGAATCCCAATTAACTGTACAGATGGGTAACTAAGGAAAAGTGAGTTGCCCAACGTTACTCAGCAAGTGAGTGGCAGCACTGTGAATAGCACTCCGGTCTCTCACTTCCCAATCCTGTGTCCCAAGGAGTAAGGTACACTCCCTCCCTTATTATTATGGTTGCTAGGTGGTGGCTTGGGTTACTGCAGAAGCCTTTCACATTCTAATTCCTCTGTTCAACTTCTGAGTAGGTCACAAGTGAAAATGAGCTTTGATGATCTCATCCCAATTCTGATCATAAAACCGCCCAATTATTTGGGACAATTCAGCACAACTGGCTATCCTTATATTTCAGAGAGGCCCAGCGCTGGAGCAAATGATTACTGAGGACTGCAATAGCAGGTGGGGGGATGTAGGAGGAGATGCTTGAGGCAAGTTTGCACAATGGTTGCCCACACTATGCCTGAAACAAGCCTGTGGTACACACCCTTCTTTTGCATGACCGAGTCACACATTTTTAAACAAACATCACCATTCCTCTAAAAAATGTTTATTGCACCTCCCTTTAGAGAATAAAAAAATGCTTCTTCCTAAAAATTCTAGGCTCTTCTCAGGATTAAAGTTTGTATTAAATAAATCTTTGCACAAGTGTCATTGAAAATCAGATACTTTATTACACCAAAAATTATCTAATTCCCACCCACTACAAGAGAAACATCTCTGAGCTGCCTGTGACAAAATAGCTGGATAAAGTCTGCTGGTAAAAGTGTCACTCTGCTCTTGTAATGGGTGAACTTGTAAGTAATGTCAACTTATTTTAAATGGATGGGTTGAACAATTTCTCTTAAAAAAAAATAGAGCACTTCCTGTGTCCTTAAGGGATACATAATCCTCTCCTGAACAACATACAAAGCAATTCAGTACAGCTCAGAGCCTGACAAGATAAAATGCAATGAATGATCTTCAATTGTCTTTCGAAACAATGAATACGTTGTCATTCTAAAGATACACGGATAGACACTGCTGAGAACTTGACTTTTAGTCAAAAATGGATTCAGGGAAGATTCATGGACCTGCACCTCCAGACCCTGTGCTCCACAAGGGATGTGGGGAATGCTGCAGCGGCAGCACCACTGGGATCAAGGGAATCCACAGAAAATGAATCCAGACATTAGTATGGTTCAAAAACAGATGTCTGGTGTTAGAATTAGGGGAACAAATTAAAATTCAGTGTACGCAAACCAGTAACCTTTCCAGTACATAACAAACTGATAGCTCATTGTCTGGCTGCAGACCAGACTTTTGCCTACAGTAACTTTCTCCACCTATGGGACCTTTTTTCCACGGTCACTTCCTGCTAGGGTAATTCTCTGCCAATTGCTTTGCCAACTGGATAAGTTGAAGAGGAGAGGAAAGAGTCCCAAACACCCAGGCTACCAGTCCCTCAGAGGACAGAAGCCCATTCCTCCACCTCTCACCTTTAAAAAAAGGCTGTATACTGTCTTAGGCCAACTATCCCTTTAATAGCTTTCTGGCTGCCCCTCTGGCTGCCTGGTCAGACCAAACCAGGGGCATCTTCAGCTGTTTCCGGATATGCCCCTGGCCAGCTGACCCCAGCACCCCCCAGCAGGCTTGGACAAGTAAATTAAGATGGAATTTATGGAGGATAGCAGCAGCTATGCCACAGGAGACCAGAGTGTATTGTAACAGCATTCCCAACCCCAAGCATTCAAAAATCAGTCAGGCACCAAAAAATCATGGAATTGGTTTAACTATGAGATTTTTAAAATAATATGTGTTGGATTCTCTCTCTTTGGCGTCTGAGCCTTTAGGATGCATTTGGGACACGTTTTCAAGCTTTTCTTTAGAACAATAAGGGCTAGAAACTTTTTTTTTTTTAATGAAAGATGAGATTCTCACATCACCACTGGCCTCCAGGAGTTGTGGCTTTAAGTAAAACATCAAAACTTGTGATAAGATCATGAACATTTGCAACACACTGACAAATATCATGAAGATCCATCTGTGGCTATAATAAAAATATTGGGCCCGACTCTCCATTGCCTTGGATCCTGTGTAGTCATTTCCACTTGTGTTATAAATTGGTGTAAAATGCTACCAAATCCTAATCCTCCACTCGTAATGGTGGTAGTATTAGCACTTTAAAACCCACTTTACACTCTCTGGCAACACAACGTGAAAGGCAGTGGAGAACCAAGTCCAATATGTAACGTTTATTTTTAACTATACCCTACTTATACCATCAAAGAGCTACCAGAAATGTATCCTCTTTAAAAATTTCAGTGGGCAACCCAGACAGAGTCTTGCCCTCTCCACACTCAAACCTGGAACACTGGAGAAAGGGCTATTTTGGTAGCCTAAATCTAGTGAGGCTGTAGCAGACACGAATCATTTCTGTAACCTATTTGAAGTAGAGAATTGGAGGGGGGAGTAATTTAGAAGAGCAGCTGCTTTGAGTTAGGGCAACTCAGCTGGAAGGTAAAGGTGCCTGTCAAACTGTAATTAAAGTGACGAGAAGCCTTCTCTCATAAACTGCAACTTTTAAACACCAGCCAATCCACTTTCAAGATCTGAGAGAGAAACAGACAGACAAAGTGACAACAGGCATAAGCAGACACTCAGGGTATGTCTCCCAGCTATTCTCTCAATTCATATTTTGGGAAGTCTGTGAACTGAAGGATTATTGTGATCACAGTGGTGTGAGTGGGAGGGATTTATTCTACACAACCTGACCAACTGCATCAATGATGATACAGCAGCCCTTGAGGACAGTGAGCTAGCTAAGTTGGGCTCAATTCTCTTAAGTTTTGCAAGAAAATCATTGTGCCTGAACATTAGGTGTATCGTGCTGCTGTCTCCGTCTCTCCCTGAGGAAACAATGCAAAAGTTGTAATAATCAGGCAAGTCCGTTTGAAGATGGTCATACAGGTTTCTGCATAGTTGTCTGTGCGTTCTGCAGCAAACATATGCTTATTCAAAAGTAATTTCATCCTGTGATTTTTAAATGTTATTAGTACACACAGTGTTTAGTGACATTTTAACGTAAGTGGGGAGAAGTGATTTATGAGGATGAAATAAAGGAAATAAATAAGTATTGCTTGACTAAATGAAAAGTAGGGGGTTTGGAAAGGATGCAATAATCATCTACCAGTAAGGTGAACACCAAGGGGGAAATAAAACACAATAATAATAAATACTTTGCTCATATATAGCATTTTTCAGCAGATCTCAAAGCACTGTACAAAGTAGAATTGTTTAGGATAGTTCAAGAAGGTACAACTCAGAACACAGCAATAAAATATATGGTCTCAAAGCTTTGGATATTGAAATTAAGACATTATTGTGTATGCAAAAGCTATTTTTGGTCATTTTTAATGGTTTCAAAAATCTGTTATAATCTGTCCCTCACCCAGGATCTGTGCAGCTAGACTAATGATAATTAAGGAACCTGCCTTCACAGGAAAGGAATATAGAAAACAGTATCATTGACTGTTCATACCATGGATCCTGGTTGCAAGCCAGATTTCCACCTGAAGCTATGAGAAGGAAGAAAAACCAGTATTTAAAGGATCTAGAATAGCCTCTGTTCAAAGGTGGCATATAAAGGCACATGATGGTGTGATGTTCTGTAAATGTTTTATTGGCTCTCATTTAGGTGACCTATATTACTCACGAGTGGCAAAGCCTGGATTTGTTACAGAGCAAGTCTAAACTCATGGAAAATAAAATCTTTATTGTGTATTATATACAGTATTTATATGTAATGTTTGTGCATACAAAGAACAGTGAAGCTTTCATTAAGATATCTCAACTAGGCTACGTCCTACCTTAATTAACCTCTTAAAAGCACCCTCCAAATTTTGTTCCATGACACTTCCTAGGTAATATTTTACTTAAAGATATAGGCTTCCTCTATTAGGAAACTACCTTTGCTGGTTCCTTGGGTAGTTACTTGAAACAGCTTTCAATATATCAAAAGTAATTTAAGCTGATACTTTCATTTGTCTGTACTTGCCCAGCTGTTTTTTCATGTTTGCCTGTAACTAGAAGGGAATGCAATCAAGGATTTCAAGGAGACCTAACCGTCCAATGCTCCCTACTGCATACACTACTATTTAATAATGTCAAATGTATCTGGCAGTTTGGAAAAAGTGGTATTTAAAATATTTTAGTGTCTGTTTCCAAAGACAATTATAATGGGCTGTAAGGGGGCATTATTTTAATAAATGGAGCTAATTTGTTTTGAGTGGATGCATGAGAGAGCGCTAACACAAAGAATCCAAATAGGATTTTCATGTTTGACTGTTCTGTGTCATGTGTTAGAGACAGACTGCAAACCTCTTACTTACAGTGATGAATAGATATTCACACAAGCAGTAGACCATTGGTGTCAATAGGACTGTTCACAGTGCCTAAAGTTAAACACATGCATGAGTCTTTGCAGGATCAGGGTCTGCAAGAATAGAATATAATGAGTTGTAAAGAACCCGAGGGAGTTTAAATGCATTACGTACCTGTGCCTCTATCTACAGAATTAGAATATTTTATGCAGATCTTTTTTAATACCGTGATTCTGCTAGATACAAGCCAGCATCAGGTCTGGTTTTTATAATGACAATATTTGTACAAGACGTTTGAGGCCCTGTGGTAGTGTGTAATCGATATGATTGTGGATGACGGTTGCCTGAGGGGCAGCCTGATGCACAAGGAAGCCAAGAATCTCTCACTCAATATGCTTCGTAAGGGGAAGATCCCAGAAAATGCAGCTGCAAAGGGGAAAGGGTTTGCTGTTAGTTCACTTATACCTCAATTAAAATATATTAAATATTTATTTGGGGCTCTCTCACCCCTTTCAGTTTGATCCCCAATCCATCTGGGGGAAGTACAACCTCTCCTCTCAAAACAAATATCTTTGCATGGGCTGCTCATAAAAATCTCCTGATAAATCACAGATTTAGTGTAATTTAAATCTTGGAAGCACATTTCATTTCTCATTTAAATCATTCAAACCAGAACATGCACAGCACATGCTGCATAGCAGGAGACAACCTTTAGGAGAAATTCACAAGGGTTCAATGTACTATGTTGAAACCTATTTAAAAAAAGGATTTTCCTTACTCTTTCCCTGAGTTACACATACACCCGTGTTAGTGGGTGTGCATGTAGCTATGCCAAGGTTTGCAAAAATGATTAGTCATGGCGGGTGCATCAGTGTTTGAGCACTCAATCTGGGGGCCTGATTTTCAAAAAGTGCTGAGCACCTGCACTCTGTCAGTATGTCTACACAGCAAAAAAACAAAAACAAAAAACCCATGTCAGCAAGTCTCAGAGCCCAGGTTACCCGACTCAGGCTCATAGGGCTTGTGCTGTGGGGCTAAAAACAACAGTGTAGATGTTCACGCTTGGGTTGGAGCCCGGCCTCTGACACCCAGTGAGGGGGGATGGATCTTGGAACCCAGGCTCCAGCATGAGCCCGAATATCTACATTTAAAGCTCCAAGTGCCCGAGTCAGCTCACCTGGGCTCCGAGACTCACTGCCACAGGATGGTGTGTAGGTTTTCTGTCCCCTCCCCCGCGTGTAAACATATCCGAGAAGTCAGACACCAAGATGCCTCTAGTTGGGAATCCAAAATTTGAGACACTCAAAATCACTATTTTGGGGACAAACACACACACAAACACACTTCTTGCATTAACTTATTGGTCTGTGTTTATGTAACACACACACACACGCACACACACACATACAGTCATATGTATAAATAAACCCACAGTCATATGTATGTATGTATAAATAAACTCACATACATAAATTAATGCATGAAAGAGTAGCCTACAACAGATGGCCAAGAAGTCAAAACAATTAAAAAGTAGCAAACTATGTCCACACAAGCCAGTTACAAAGTTATCACTCATTTTTTCATGCAGTGGTAAGCCTGTTAAAAAAATGTTGCTGAAGAGGCAATACAAGTGATCCAAGATTCCTTTGCACACTCTTTCCTAGGCAGGATACATGGAGAACATTATGTTAAGGCCTTGTCAATTAGATGCAACATTAAAATGACATCCCATCTGCTCTGCAAATGTCAAAGAGACTGTGGCACCTGTTAGGGGAAAACAAGAGCAAGAGTTTTGCCACAGGTTTGAATATTCCTACAAAACAAAGCATCACTTGTATCAGTGCTTCCCACAGCAGAAGCCCTTTGGAAAGTTTTGGAATATTTCTACAATGGTGTTATGTCAGGGAGAAAAAAATACTTCAAATATCCTCTCCAGTGACTGCTGCCATATTAAAGATCTGAGTCTACACGGCAAAAATCAGTGAGTTTTGCCACTGACTTCAAGAATGCTGGATCTGGCCCCAAATAAGAAACTTCCCAGCGTCAGATAAAATTTATGTTAAATACAGATCTCTAAAGAGCACTGAAATTGGCCAGTCAAACTTCAAGTACTTCACTTCACTGCTTAGCACTCTGTGGGCTGAAACCAGCTCTAAAAATAATTGCAATGGGAAATCTCCCACTGACTTAATCTAGAAAAGGATCAGGCTCAAAGATCAACACTAGCGGTATCAGAAAGGGACCAAGTTTAACTTCTGACTTTCAGAAGCAGTAGAAGCGACAGAACTATATATCAGATGTAAGTCGATCTAAGATACGTCGACTTCAGCTATGCTATTCTCGTAGCTGAAGTTGCGTATCGATCCTCCTCCCCCCCAGTGTAGACCAGGCCTCCCTGTTTCGTTAACAAAGATAGGGCTCACTTTAAAGAGACAATTCCACTCTCCAGAAAACTTCACAGGGTATTTTGTTTAAAATGTCATGTGTATCTAACTGGTCTTATGTGCACCAAAATGGAAAATAATGGTTGGCCTGGATATAAAACAATCCTCCCAGCTTTTGGGGAAAAAATTAAAATTAGTTTCCCCATATCCCACACAATGACCATCTTTTAATTTTTAATAAAATTGACTTGTCTTAAAAAGAAAATCACTACCCTGTCATTGTTGACAATTACCCTTCCTATACAATTATGGGTAAATGGAAGTTCTCTCCCTACTGTGCAATTTGCTCCTCCTGCCTGACTTATCCGTCATGCCAATGATCATTCAATATTTAAGACATTTTAATCCTTTCAGTTACACTGAATGGTGGTTTCACAAATACTGAATGAATTCTGACTTCGGTGAACGATGCAAGTCAGAGCAACATGTTGAGTGAAAAGGGGAATTTCTGTTTACTCACAATTTTCTTGGAAATCTAGAAATGACGGGAAAGGAAATGCAAGGAAAAGCATGGAGCAGTTTGCTGAAATCTCTCAATTAAAAGTTTTCCCAAATATATTTGTTTTGGATGGTGTTCCATCTTCTGAAAATTTTTTGTCACCATTTATTATTTGTATCACAGCAGCACCAAGAGGCCACATTCGAGATCAGGGCCCCATTTTGTTAGGCACTGTACAAACACATTATAAGAGCTTTCACTCTAAACAGACAAGAGACAAAACTGGGAAGGGAAGCTGAGCCATAGAGGCGAAGTGACTTGCCTAAGGTAACAAATAAGCCAGTGGCAGAGCCAGGGTAGAACACAGGGTATATTTAGGGTTTGCCAGGTGTCCAGTTTTCAGTCAGAACGCCCAGTCAAAAAGAGACCCTGGTGACTCTAGTCAGCACTGCCGACTAGGCTGTTAGAAGTCTGGTCAGTGTCGCAGCAGGGGCCCGGGGCTAAGGCAGGCTCCCTGCATGCCCTAGCTCCGCAGGGCTCCCAGAAGCAGCTGCCAGATCCCTGTGGCCCCTAGTGCATAGGTTCCATGCACTGCCCCCACCCAAGTGCCGGCTCTGCAGCTCCCATTGGCCAGGAACCGCGACCAATGGGATCTGCGTGGGTGGCAGCTGCAGGTGTGAGGGCAGCGCGCAGAACTACCTGGCCACGCCTCCGCCCAGGGAGCTGGCGGCCACTTCCTGGGAGCTGTGGTAAGCACCGCTAGGACCCTGCACCTCCTTCCATTCCCCCAGCCTGGAGTCCCCTCCCACACCCAAACTCCCTCCCACTGCCCACACACACATGCAGGACCCTGCCCCAGCCCCAGCCCTGAGTCCCCTCCTGCACCTCAAAGCTCTCATCCCTGGACCCACCCCAGCCCCCTGCCCCTGCCCCAGCCCAGAGCCCGCTCCTGCACCCAGACCCCTCATCCTTGTCTCCACCCCAGAGCCCAGAGCCCCAGCTGGAGCCATCACCCCCCCCGCACCCTAACCCCCTGCCTGGAGCCCCCTCCTGCACCAGCCAGATGAAAGTGAGTGAGGGTGAGGGAGAGTGAGCAACGGGGGAGGGGGGGAGGGAGATGGAGCAAGCAGGGTCTCGGAAAAGGGGTGGGACAGGGATGTTCGGTTTTGTGTGATTAGAAAGTTAGCAACTCCAGTCATATTCCAGTGCTCTATCTAGTGGACCATGTTTCACCATGCCACAAAAATAATGCACCAATCAATGCCATGTGTTATTTGGTCCACATTTCTAGTAATCCTACACCACTATTTTCTAGCACTTTTTTTTTTTTTTTCTGAAACAGCAACATTTGATAAAATTGTCCAGAATTAAAATAAGCCTTTTCAAAACATTGCAGTAACCACCACAACAACCTGCAGCTGAGAATTGGCACCCACTCTTGTGATTTGGGGAGGGGAAATCTATTTACAGAGGCCAACGGTATTTGGTAAGGTTGGAGTGTGTGCTGGGAAATGAGACTTCAGCAACGAAGTTCAAACAATATGGATAATTTTACAAAATGTTGAACTAGAAAACTAACTACATCGGAGGTTAAATACGATCTCTTCTATACAAAACTTGAAACTATTAAATGAATAATGAAACTAAATACTGTATTTTAAGTCAGTAAATATCTTTCACTGATCACTTTTAGATGACAAATACTGTAGCAAGCAACCTTATTTAAAAAATATTAATGCACTATCTTAATATCTGTAGAATAATCTGATATGACCATGTGGTTGCCGATGAAAGCCAACAGCAGGCACAATTCTAATAAAGAACAACCAAGGAATCTCTCACCTCCCCAAGGAGCTAAACTAGACTTGTCAGATTCACAGTGTTTAGATTTCATGCCACGTTATCATCTCATCTCTGAGTCTATCCTAACTCTTCTGCACTCCCTATATACCATATGCCAGGATCGAGGGTGCAGTGAATGCAGGATTTTCAGAAGAACTCAGTATTGACTTATCTGCTCTATTTAAGGTAACGGAGGGAGCAGAGTTAGGACAATGTTGAGTACTTTTGAAAATTCTACCCCTAGCTTTCACTTTCTAACATAGTGCCATTCCATGGACTGAACACTATGAACTCACCACCTCTAGACCAAAGAGAATCTTCCTACTGGGTTCATACACCTGTTGGGTTATGGTGGCAAACCAGTGCTCCAACAAGCAAAAAAGATAAAGAACTTATTCATGGGCTGCCTAGGCCACCGACGTGTGGGTCTGACCTTTCTCCTATTGAAGTCTTGACATTAAGTTCAGCGGCAGCAGAATTAAATCCCTGATGAGCAGCACCCCTGACGTCTGTGAGAATTGCTTGTGTGCAACAGTAGGATAATAGAACTCCCCGATTTTACTTTTACAAGTGTGTGGCAAAGTTAGTTAGCCTGGTGCATCTCAACAGTCAGTACTGAGATGAAAATACCTAGCTTTTACATAGTGCTTATTATAGTAGCATTGTCATAATGTATTAAACAACCAAAGTTTTAGAGTTCTGCTTCCTTGATTCTAAGGAACTTAGTCTGGATCAATGGAACATATTTATTCTCCAAGGAATGAGAAAGAAGCAATAGAATGAAGAAAAGTTGCAAGAGTAGTTTCAATAAAATGAGACTTTCTGGGAGCCTCTGGACCCAGGATCTTACATTTCCAGGATTTACTCAAGGCTGAGTAAAAACCTACTCCTTAGCTATGCCTTATTTTCCCCAATAGTTTTGTTTATTTAAGTTACAGTCTTGCAGCCCCTTCCTTTATCCCGTGGCATCTCTGACATTCAGGAGGAAATGGCACTTATCTTTAACAGGACAGTTCCTTGACGAGTCAAGGGATCAAAATCCTCTAAATGATTTCACAACTCTAGCCTCTCACTCAACAGACTGTACTAACTATTGAGATCCATTTGCAATTGCTTCCCACCCTCCCTCCTTAACAAAGTCAGGTCAGCTCTTTCATGGGCCAGATGTTCTGCCTTTGTGGCAGGGCCTACACACTAATCCACTATTACCCTAGATTTCTGGGTACACTCACTTGCTCATCAGTCACACTAGGATCTGATAGATTTTAATGGAGATCCAGTTGGTTTATTGATTCCTGTGTAACTATTTCTGAATGTTGAAGGAGCAGAACCAGCACTGGCTGTTTTACTTTAACAAGAAACAATACATTATAAATGGCTGTTTGTATGGCAGTATAATGGGATTTAAATTAAATGGAAAAATATTACCTCATGCTCCTCATAAAACAAACAAACACACACTTTAATCTCTAATACTAATATTTGTCATGTGTAATCAGCAAGATTGGCTTTGAACTTTTACATGACAAATCTTCCAGAATGTGCATTTGTTTTGAAATGTACAGTGGGTACAGAGGCCAAAATGTCAGGCAGCAATTTATTTTTAAAAGCAGAGATTAAAGTAGTCTTGTGAATTGATTAGGTGGAGCTGATTTTGTAACATCTTTTGAAAATCCACAACAGCTTTGCTTGCCAAAGTCACAAAAAAAACCCCTTTCTTGGCTTCTCAACATGCTGCATTTTGGCTGGCTGGCTGGCCCATCTCCAGGTACTTTTTCTAAGTTAGTCAAAGGAAGAGGAAGGTCACAAAAAAAGACATGCGCACTTTGTACATGCTCTTTTCCCCCGCCCCTAAAACAAACAAACCGTCTTATCAGGAAGTTCCCTCTCTCCCCCCCCCCCTCCCTCCAAAGAGAAGCATGTGTGCAGGCTGCTGAGGAAATCCAATTCCTACTTCTGTCACCTGTCCCCACTGGGCACACTGTCAAAGTTTAGAAGCCTTGGGGAACTGTGACATAACAAGCAGAGGAGGCCAAAAGCCATGTAGTGTCAGATTCAATATCATATTATGTTTCAGGACAGAGAACGATGAACAGTGAGACCTCTTTTGCTCCCTTCTATGATGGGCTCTTTTGCCAAGATTCAGAGGAGACATGAATGCCTGTCTCTCCACAGCAATCTTCTCCACTATCTTTCATTCAAAGGGATGAACTGGTATCTTACTTTTATTGCCATTTCTCCATTTCACCTCAGAGCTAATCTGCACCCCTGTCAGAAGAGTCCTGGAGTAGCCTCCTTTCTCTGTGATTTCCTTCCATTGCACTGCCATAGTCACTAGCCTTTCCATTGAATGGGGACTCCTGTTTTGGTCCATCAGTGCCACTCCTTAGTCAGAGAGGTATTTGCTGAGTATAGATAAACTCCTCCACCTAAGGGCTGAATGTGTTGCCTCAAAAGGAGGACATGGTCCCTGAGAGCCCTAGGGACTGAGAGTAAAAATCTCCTGTGTGTGTGTTCCCCCCATAATTGCAACCGTCATCACTAAGTTAGCTCTGTTACTCTAATGGGACCAACTTTTCAGATTTTATTATGACTCTTACAATAACTGTCGCTCTTCTTAAAGTCCTAGCTCCTGGAGTCATATGAATATACGAGGACCTCAGTTTTCATTAAAAAAATTTTCTAGCCTTTACAATTGTTGAGAAAAGCTTGAAAATGTGACCCAAGCATACCCTAAAGACTCATTGATTTTTGAGCATGTGCGGTTGGCAGTGCTATCCATTTATAATAGAAAATATGAATGATAAAAGTGAAGGAATGGAATAAAGAACCTTTCACACTTTATAAAGAAGCAGAAGAGTACAAACCCAGTTTCTCTTAACCATTACTGTTCTCCTTTAATGTAGACAGTTGTGACTGAGAGCTTGTACACACTAGCACTTATTTCGCTATAACTTAAGTCACTCAGGGGTGTGGAAAAGTCATAAGTTACGCTGATCTAAGCGCTGGTGTGGACCGCTGCTCAGGGAGGTGGAGTAATTATGCCAACGGGAGAGCTCTCTCCCATTGGCACAGAGACTCTGCAGTAGCAATGACAGTACAGCTGCACCACTGTAGCGATTCTAGCCCTGAGGTATACAGCCCTTCCTTCATGTTAAGGATGGCTCTCTTAATGGAATGTACCGGAGATACATTTCCATTACATTAAAAACAAAAGAGACAAATACCATGTCGTGGCTCTTAAGTGGTTTTTAGACGTTTTGTTATCTCTACTGAAAAGTCTTCAATGACAGTATCATGGGCCACTTTTTACCTTGAATAATTTTTGCCTGTTTGTTTTTTTAGGTTTTATTTGGAATTCAATCTTGGACAGTCCAAGTGAACTTACAGAGTAAACTGCAGTGGGGCGATGTTCCCTGGATTTAAGAATCTACTGTCCTGTTCAACTAAAGTCATGAGTCAGATTCAGCTCCTGAGTCCCACTAGCTGAAACCTGGCACAGGGCCCCCCCAGCACAAAATACACACCTGCCTGATGGGGTCCAAATAGTGCAAAGCACTCAATACCCATTCTACTGGGGAGCCCTGGAAACAGCTAGCACTGCCTCAAAAGGTAGGTGGCACTGGGTTACAAATACTTGTAGTGGCCTGTTTAATTGCCTCAAACAACTGGCTGTACTGGAATTTTTATAACAAAACTTAAACATTTCTATGATCTTAAACTTCCTTTTACAAATCCTAAACTTGGAGGCAAATTTGACTCAGTAGCGTCCTGCAAACTCACCAACTGTTTTTCAAACCAGACATATAACTAAACAGTGTGTGCATTAAAGTTATAGCTCATAGCTACAGAGGCAGTGATGGAGACAGAAAATGTAATGACAGTTGCCTACAATAAAAATCAAATGGGGAAACATTTCTCCTC
>NW_020664436.1:42015442-42026899 GCF_002925995.2 Terrapene triunguis
AGCTTTCGTGGGCTAAAACCCACTTCATCGGATGCACGCAGTGGAAATTGCATCCGATGAAGTGGGTTTTAGCCCACGAAAGCTTATGCTCAAATAAATTTGTTAGTCTCCAAGGTGCCACAAGTACTCCTTGTTCTTTTTGAATATATAAAATATTCCACTCCTTCTGTATCTTTTTCAATTTTCTTTTCCTAAAAAGACTTTCTTTGACACCTCCCTTCATGCCTATGTCTCACTCTCCTCTGGGATATTAAAGCTCAGTGTGTAACTAACATCCATGCATCACTGGAAACAGGCCTTGTATGCCCCAAGCAATTTTTCCCCTTACATCTTGACTGAGTTCTCTGAACTGAGCTACACACACACCCTCATCCATTTGGCAGATCATAGGCTCAGACTCAAAGGCTTTGTGATTTTCTGTTATAAAATAATCTTAACTGAGATTTTATTTCTTGTGCCATCCCCACACAGTACTAATATTTTCAATCACTGCATTGAATCTTCTCCAGTTTATTTCTTTTGTAGTAGATATTCTGAAAAACAACTTTTGAAATTAGATCTAGTCAAGATAGATAGATAGAATGAATCTCTCTCTCTCTCTCTCTCTCTCTCTCTCACACACACACACCCACTCACCCCTCCCTTATACCTATTATGCAGTGTTTTTTAGCCAACAAACTGTTCAAGCTGTGGAATGTCGCCTTATATATTTATATAGGGCAACATTCCACATCTTGGACAGTTTCTTTTGGCTAAAAACACACACTGAGAAATAGATATTTTAACATAATTTGAAACTACAGCAAGTTAGAACTACTGTGAACTTAAATGGCACTATGCAAGAGTGGAAGCCTCTAACATATTTAAAGTAGAGCTGAAAAAAGCCACTAACCTTTCCCCACATCCTGCTGCTTTGAAGTTTTTCTTTTTTGTTTGTTTGTTTTTGGCTTAGTACAACTCATCATTATATTTATAAAATCTTTTCCCAAAAATAAAGTAATTTAAAACAAAATGATCTAACATTAACATCTTATAAGTACCGATGTTATTTGAAAAAAAGAAACCGAACAAACATGAGGGATTTTTTTTTAAGAAACGAGACAGTGTGTAGTAAACCACGCACAAGCATTTACCCAGGAAATTACGCCTATATATTTTAAGGCAAAATTACAGTTTAACACAAACATGCTGTAATTATTTAACTATTAAATTCAGCTGCAATTAATCCTATGCATGTCATGAAATGCATCAATGACATCCAAATTTGGTTATTTTAATGTACTGAAATACAGAACAATAAAAAGAATGGAGTGAGCTGACTTACCATGTGACTACAATGCAATAACAGCTCTCTCAGCCAGGACAGTATAAAGAAGTCATTTCTTCTTTACAGTCCGAGGCTATCCTCCAAAGCACAGGTACCACTCCGTTCTGTATCAACTTCAAGGACCAGCAGTTCTTAGTAAAATGAACCCCACTTCACATTCCAAATGAAGGGAGTCAGCTCCTAGTCAAGTACTGTCCCACTCCAAAGAGAGCCTCGTACCCAAGAAATGCTGGGATAGTCACTTCATACAATACAAAAAAGGTTTATATCAACAATACATAAAGGAATCAAAAACGATTCAAAGGCTTTGCTGGCCTCCCCCGCATTAATTTCAAAGAAAGACAGAGCTTCCCAGCTGCAGTTGCCCAGCTTCTGGCCTTTCCTTTCACAAACATCTCTTTCCTTTTGTGCTAGACATGTGTCATTTCCACTGCAGCTTGCTAACTATCAAATTAACACCCAAAATCTCACACTGAAGGGCAGCATCCAGAATGCAATGGTTAACTGACTTCCAAACAGTGCCCATCCCCCATCCCGGTACCTAACCCTCCTTCCCTTGCCACCCCCAAATTAAATCTCACAGTTGGATAGCCCAGCCCAGCCTCTTCCCATTTTCCCTCCAACTTGGATGAACCCAAGTCCTGCTGATTATGAACACAGCTGATAAGGCAGAATTTTACAGCTAAATTCTTGTCCTTTTTAAGTCTTATCTAGAGCCTAATCCTGCAGAAATTTAGTAATTTTACAAACATGAGCACTTCCACTGACTTCCCTGTGAAGTTATGTATGTGTACTATGTAAATGTTTGATGGTTAGGGCCTAAGGTACATACCTACATAGAGTCTTAAGGAAAATCTTTCAAATCGTTTCAGTTTGGAAGCAGCTTAAAAAATAAAATAGTCTATCAAAGAAAACCACCATACAGCTCAGTAGATAAAATGACTGTGATGGAAAAAGATGCATGCCCAATCTGTATGTCGCTTTGAGTCATTCATGTGTTGCTGAAACTTCCACTTTTGGGGCTACAATTTTCTAGGGTGCTTTTTATTTTTTTATTTTTTTCAAGTTTGAGCAAAAATGGGTCACTTATAATTGAATACAAGAAGAGAAGGAAAGAAATAATTTTCCAAGAGTGCCAACTCTAGCAATGTTTTCATGATTTCTGCAATATTGCAACATTTTTCCAGGGGAACCAGGGACAGGTCCTATCAGAGTAAGCATTAAGGAGCACAGGCAGTGGTGGCATCAGCTCCAAACCACCACTTGCACTACTACGTCAGATGAATAAAGTATATGAGAAATGGGAAGAGTAGGAGTGAGTGTGTCCTTTTCCTCAGGCCGAATGGCTCTCAAATACCCTCTACTCCAGGGGTTCTCAACCTTTTTCTTTCTGAGCCCCGCCATCCCCACATTCTATACAAACTCCAGGGCCCAGCTGTGCCACAACAACTGATTTTCTGCATATAAAAGCCAGAGACGGCATTAGGTGGCTTCGGCTTTAGCCCTGGGTGGTGGGGTGTGAGGCCCCGGGCTGCAGTCCGGTGCGGCGAGGCTTTGGCTTTCTGCCCTGGCTCCTAGCGAATCTAACACCAGCCATGCTTGGCAGACCTTCTGAAATCTGCTTGCCCCCCCACAGGGGGACCCAGACCACCCGAGAACCACTGCTTAACTCCCCCACAAGTGGTGGACTCTGCTATGTAGTATTAGATAATAGAGCTCAAGGCCACAGGGCCAAGGAGCAGGCACACAGATACAGGGCACAAGACCCAGGTCCAGAGATCCTAGCCAGAAGACAAAAGACAGAAGGCAATGCTCAGGGGACAGGAGATGGTACCAGGGGACAAATGGGAAAGGCAGGGGACTGTACTCAGAGGTAAGAGAGGATACTAATTGTCAGGAAAAATATGGCAACAGTGTATTTTCCCACTTCCTTCCCAACTTTCATGATTTCATCATGAGTCTAGCAATATTTGATGTTTTTCTTAAAGCCCCAGCTCCTAAAATCATGGGATTACATAAAAATCTCAGATTTCAAGAAAAAAGGTAAGATTTTAACCCTGTGATAGCAAAGAAAAGCTTAAAAATGTGACCCCAAATACCAGAAAGCGAATAAAAAGAAACCCATAGATCTATTTTTTTTTTAAATCTCATGATTCTCAGGGGTCTGACTCATGATTTTTGAATGCTTGGGGAATGATGTGGCCTCCTATCAATGATGTGGCAGTGAGGAAGAGGCCCTCTCACACTCCTAATTGATGCATGTTGATTTTATGTACATTTAGGGTTGAATTTTCAATCTGAAACATGCACACCACTAGGGTGACCAGACAGCAAGTGTGAAAAATCAGGACAGAGATCGGGGGTGGGGAGAGGGAATAGGAGCCTATACTAGAAAAAGACCCCAAAATCAGGACTGTCCCTATAAAATCAGGACATCTGGTCACCTTAACACACACAGAAGTAGGAATGTCACTCCTTGCTAATACTTAAAAAAAAAAAAAAAAAGGGCAAAAAGCAGAAAACAGAACACAATTTAAACTGCATAATTTTGCAGGCGGTACATATATGCACGCATAATTTTTGACTCTGCAGGCTGGCAATACTGATTTCCTTAATTAAAAAAAATAAAAAATCTTGCAGCCTTTGTTGAACAGCTGTATGGCCATAAAGGCTTGGGGTCAATAGTTGAAATTTTGACTGGAAATGGCACTCACTGAGAAATGTCATTTAACGTTCCAGTGAAAATTGGTTTGGATTCCACCAAGCTACGGACCCTTTGAAAAAATCACACGCTTTGTATGCACAGTACATTTTCCATGGAGTTTTCCCCGCTAAGCTTGCTTTACATACAGTATTGAAGTTACACGCAATAGATTCACTTTATGGATTTCCCCTAAAAAGGCTCAAATGAAATGATGAAACAAAAATATTGCATGAAGTAGTCCAACAAATTGTCTCCGACTGAAATATAGGCAATTTGTTAAAATATTAAAATTACAATTGTAAAAGTTTGCAACATAAAGCATTTAATTTGCTAATTACACTCTTCTTCAGAGGCGGGGTGGGGAAGAGGACAACTAATTAGATTGGAAAAACAACATCCTATGTTTCAATGACAAAGGCTTCATTGTTTGTCCCTCTTGTCCTAATGTCTCAGATCAGATAAGGCAAACAGTGAGGTCATGAGGATTCCAACAGACCCTCTAAGGAGCGCTACCGTCCTACCCACAAACCTGACCCCAGCACAGCCATAGGCCCCAGATGGGGGAAACTCTCCTCCGAACTCAAACCTCATTCAGCCAGCCAGCTGACGTGGTTACCAGACTGAAAGCTGGCTCACTATCATTTGGCAGGGATATAGCTCTTGTGAGTGCATATACACACATTCCCTGCAATGTAGGAAAGCCAAACTGGATTCTGGGAAACCTTTTATTCCTCCACACTGTAGCAAGGTCAAGGGCCATCTCTGCCCAAAGGCTAGTGCCTGCTGGAGAGAGCAGAAAGAGACCATTTCCCAGAGTCCAGTTTGACTCTCTTATTATGCAGCATGTAAGAAGGTAGTAGGCCTCCTGTCCAACCACAGCGAAAGGGTTCATAATAGGGAGTTACATTCGTCCAGTTTGAAGCTGGACAGTCCTAGTTTTGTTGAGCACTGTCCCCATCCGGTATGGACCTAGCACCTGATGTGAGTTTGTTTGCTGAAAATGAGAGAAGGGGACTGGGCACAGGACACCGGTGGCGTGAGTGGGGATAGTGCCTCTGTGCAGAGTGACACAGGTGAAGAGTGGGCCCAAGCCAGCGGGGATGGGGATGTCCTGTATTCTGGGGATGCACTAGTGGCCACCTTAGTTCATCCCCATTAGAACACACCAGCCAATCCATAGCAGTACAAGACACTGACCCCTTTGCTGATGGTGCTCTCTGGATTTTTTTTTTTTTTAATTTTTAGTTCTGTGGCTGAACAACAACACAAAAATATCCCATCCACATGTCACTTGCTGTTGGCTTGCTAGCCACAAGTATATTCCTCTGCAGAGCACCTACCTGCCTAAATCAAATAGAATTGATGTGTAAAAAAGTAAATATATATGCACACATTTACACATACATATTTGTACATACATTGACTCAAGCCCCATTAGCAGGCTAAGAAGAATCATCTGCCAGCCCAGGATAATCAAATAGCTGGTCTGGACAAATGACTGCGTACTGTAGGTCAGTTATACTTCTGACTTGCATTTCAGAGTCCTAATAGAACTGATGGCATGAGCACATCACATTTGAGGGCTCAACTCCACTAAAAAGATAAACTGAGTTAAGGGATCTAGTTACAGAATGGTCTCAATTTGTAATGCAGACAGGATCTTACTAGTATTCCAATATGCAAACTAAAGCTCTGGGCTGTTTAATTTGTACCATCCCTTGTTCTGCTTCTTTCTTTCTGTTTCTTTTTAAATAAGGAACAATACTAAAAACTAGAGCTCAAAATCCAAGTCATGCTGTCAGAAAGAATAATGGCTCTATTCTATACAAAAATGCCTTTATTGTTGGTTTGTTTACTTCAGCTGGTTCATAGCCATGCTAGTGTCAGAACTCTGGAAACAAAGCAGCAGCTCTGGGGGGTGCTTCTGGGTGCCATGCACGGAGTCCCTTTCTCTGTGCTGCTTCTGCTTCTACACTGCACTTGCATAGGGGACTAAAGCTAAAGATATCATCTGTGAAAAGATCAGAGACATCCAGGGTTCACAATAAGTACACTCACTATGGAGGTCAAGCCTTCCACTGGTACTTCGCAATTTATGAGCAAAATGTCCATTGAGTAATAATGGGAACGATACATGCAGAATACAGTCCTGCTCATCAATCGGAGCATAAACCTCTTACACCAATAAGGAGGGTCCAAAAGATTGTAGTCTGTCTCATATCATTGGCTAAGACAATTACTCAGATTTCAAGATTGGTTCATTGTCTGCACACCTTCAGGAGACTGATGACCAACAGTAGGCTTTAATTAGTCCCCACTAAAATAAAAGACCCAACAATAAAAAATATTAATTTATATATATTCAGATTGGCAGAGCACCCAGAATCTGCTTGGCACTTTCTAGACACAAATGGAGACACAGTCCTACCTTGGAGAGATCACAAAAAACAGATAAAAGGGAGAGGCAGAGGATGCAACATACAAATCAGAGTGGTGCTAAGCAGAGATATTAATAGCTTGTTTGTTTTTTGTTGCTTCCTCATCCCCTATCAAATGTATTGTTTTTACATTTCCTTCTAAGTTTCCAGAGTTGGTAAAATAAATCGTTCTACACATTTTCCAGTGAAGGGTTTCAAACTACAACTTTGGTGCCTGCTATTAGGAATAATGGAGTCATCTCACAACTAATGCATAAAAAACTAAATGGAGAAAGCAGATTTTAAATCTCAAAATACAGTGCAGAATAACCAAGCCTGCCAGTTTATTTACAATTGACTATTTTTTATCTAGACACAATAATAATTAAGAAATCAGATTCTAAAAATACTGTCATAACAGGGCCTCAACTAAAACCCAAATTAATGTATTTTCACCCTTAATTCCTTTTCTTTTTTTGCCAAGAAAAAGTCTACCATCCCCCCACAAGGACAGACATATTAGCTGTACTGCTGCCATGTTTGTGAAACAATGGGTCAATAGAGTTCGGATGCTCTGTGTAACAGTGTGGATTTTCATCGCCAAAACAAAGGCACTGAATTTTTCTATGGCAAATATGACTTGGATGAGCCAGCTTCATGTGATGATGTTGTAATAGAATGTTTTACAAAATTACCCTTCATATGAATTATTCTGAAATATCAATGACTAAGCTAGTGTGAAAATGTCTTTAACTCATCCAGCATTCTTAGACTACAGTTCCTGCCAGCTACATTTGCTGTCTGGTAAATAGCAGCTGCAAAGGAAGGATAGCGATGCCAGGGTACACTGTGGTATACACCCCTTCTCAGTAGCATAGTGTATCCTGGGCCAAGCAAGCTGAATATACATTCATGCCTTGTTTTGAAGTTGTAATACAGAAGAGAACTTTGCTTCCATACTTAGTACACAAAATGAGAAAAGGAAACCATAGAACAAAGCAAAGCCCTGTTGCTATAAGAAATGTTACCTACTGGTCATTTGCTATAATGAATTGTAACTGGTGAAACCTAGAAAAAACTCAGGTTTACAATCCATCTTGAAGAAAATTGTTAACAGTGTCAGCAACATCAATGTTCATCCTGTCATCCCAAAACTTTTTGTATACTATGGATCAATCCTGAAACTCTTACTCATGTGACTAATTCTCACTCATGTGATTACTCATGTCAGGATTGGGCCCCAATTTATACACCCACTCATTATTCCTGCTTTGCTGGGGTTGTCTGCGGTTTTAAAACCATGAAAGTTCCAGTGGCCTGGCTCTTACTGGTGGGCAAGCTGTCACTTGAGTTTTGTTTTTTCCCAGTGTTCCGTGCTAAAAGAAAGTTGGTTGTCTGTTCTCTCTCTCTCCCTCAGCTGCTTCCTGCTCTGATTCATGCTGTACAAACGCAGAGAAAAGAACAGCAGAGGCAGTGTGGATGGCCAGGGAGCAACAAACACTGGTTTTCAATCCACCAGTGGCAGCATCAAATCCCCCTTTAATGCTGCAGTGATGGGAAGGAGGTGGGACTAGAACAAAAGTTGATCAAAATGTGGGAGGAGTATCAGGTGCCAATCTCTCTAGTACAGAGAAAGAGAGAGAGATGGGTAGAGAAACCTCTGAGAGAAGAGACAGAAAAGGGGAAAGAAAAATGGGTACTCACAGGAGGAAGCTGTGTGAGACCGCAGGGAGATAGAAAGTAAGGAGTTTAGGAACAATTAAAGAGATAGGAGTATCTAAGGAAGGCAGAAGTCCATTGTTGCAGAGAAGGAGGGAAACACTTCCTCATCCCCTCTGAGGAAGACGCACACAGGATCCCTTGTGAAGATGAGGAGTAGGAGGGAAACCAAAAGTGCTGTCCTCAGCTGAATGACTCCCAACAAAGTAAACTGCACAACACTCAAAGAATGGCCGGTCACTTTTTGGGGATTTAAGCCTTTGGTTCTAGGGAATCCAGGTACATTAAACCTCATGTATAGACAATTAAGCCATCCCCACACTTCAGTTGTACCACACAGTTTTACCACACTGACAGCCTAAACGGACTGCTTGTACAACATGAGGGACATGAACTGGAGGTATCAAAAATTACCCTGGGAATTATGATGTTGGCCATCTTACAATTCACTTGTACAAATGTGGAGCCCTGAAATCTGGACTCCACTATATGTTTTCTGAAATGCCATTGTAACCCTATTCGCTAAACAATATAAATGTAAACATGAAAGAAACCCAAGCATTCCTCCCCCTCACCACAGTATATGTCACAGTCTCTCAATGTCTAAATAATCATCACCATCACCACTTTTATCTGAGGATCTCAAAATGCTTTCCAAAAATTAGTTAAATCTTGCAAAATCTCTGTGAAGGAAAGCAGTTTGCCTGCATATTTCATAGTAATAAACAGTGATACTGATAAATACGGAGGTGTGATGGCACCACATAAAATGAAAATTTCCTCTATGATCAGATAAAAGCCTAATGTCATATTTTACATCTTGTCACTAAGAGCTTGTCTACACTTAAAACGGTCATGCTTCACTGAATACTCTACCTCCCATTGATGTAGGTAATCCACCTCCCCAAGAGATAGTAGCTAGGTCAACAGGAGAATTCTCCCATCCATCTAGCGCTGTCTACACCAAGGGTTAAGTATCAGTGGGGGTAGCCGTGCTAGTCTGTATCCACAAAAACAATGAGGAGTCCGGTGGCACCTTAAACCAGGGGTTAGGTCAGTTTAACCGCATCATTCCGGGGTGTGGATTTTTCACACCACTGAGCAACGTAGTTTATACTGACCTAATTTCCAAGTGTAGACCAGGCCTTAGACAGAATTCACAAAGGACTTTAAGTCTAGCACTTTCATCTTGTCCAATGGTTTACGGGCATTTGTGACCTAAAAGTAAAGGTTCCAACTTCTTCAAAACAAAGAGGACACACAGGTCACGGCAGCTTAACAAACCAACAGAGCGGGAGATAAATAGTTCTACAACAATATTTCTAAAGCACTACATAAGTAGGGGTTCACTCTCTCAGTATGCACCCACTTAACTTATTTATGTGAATGGGAACCATGCACATGCAGAGGGGAGCACAACCCTTACAGATCGTGAGAATGGTGGCACTGAAGACAGCAAAAACCAGACTATATGTGCAATGAATGTGAAAACTATTTCAAACAAGACCTATGTGATTTTTCACTTATGCTTTTTTTGGAACTGGATGGACCTTGCTGTCCCTGAATTTTCTCCAATTCTTCAAACTGCTTTTTGCAATATGCAGGATGGTACTGTGTAAAAACATAGCCTACGCCTTCCTGCCATGCTTCCAAGTGTTCAAACAGACCTGTTTAATAACTCTTCCAGAAGGATCCTGCAAAACTCTGGCCTAACAGGATACAGACATACCACTAGTTTTATCTACAGGAATGCGTCCAGGTGGATTGTAGCAACCAACCTACTCTGCATTTTGTAGTGGGTTTGTTAATTATTTTCTTTTTATAACAAAGGAGATTGCAAAACAGGCTAACACTGCAAAGTCTGACTGAATGGAGAGATTTTATCCCTCAATTGCAATGAAACCTTTGGCTTAATCTGACCTCCCCAACTAAAAGCCTCATTTGACCCATTAAGTTTTGGAGACAGGGATTAAAACACTGCTGTTCGAGTTATAACATCAGTATGGTATTAAGGCCAGGTCTACACTATGGGATGGTTTTTTTCCGTCAATGTGGTTAATCCACCTCCCCGAGCAGCAGTAGCTAGGTTGACAGAAGAATTCTTTCATCAGTCTAGTAGTGTCTACACCAGGGGTTAGATCATCCTAACCACGGCACTCGGTGAATCTGAATGCAGTTCTGTAAGCTCAATGGTAACAGCAAGTGGATCAGCATTCACGTCTCACTCCCCATCAGTACCTGGCCCAAGCCGGTGAAGCTAATGAGCCAACCAGCAGACCAAATTCAGTGATGAATCCTGGTCACGTGCCACCTGAGACATGTTGAGCAAGCATACACTTAAGAATTGGAAACAGATCGTATAACAACTGTGTTCGGTTGTAATTGTGTTTTTAAAGGGTTTCAAGCCCCAGGAGAGAGAAAGTCTTGGACGCTGATATTTTAAAGGGATTTCAAATTAGAAAAATTATTTTCAAGCTGGACGAGTCATTGTTCTTTAAATCCCTGCCTTTAATAAGAGAAGACAAGGAAAGCTCTTGATGTGAAAATTCCTGGAAATCACTGAAACTGGAGAGGCATGCTCTACGATACTTCACAGTAACAGTTATTCTAGTCTTAAAAATATATCCTAAAATATGGACTTGACTTGCTAAATTCACACACTTTGCAGTATTGCAGAAAGTTATATTATGACTTCAATTACATACATTAAATCAAGCTCTGATTATGCTGAAGAGCCAATCCTTACCCCATCCCCAAATTCAACTTCAAAATCACTTTTCTGAGAGTAGCTGTGTTGCACAGAGCCTTGTCATTAACAATTTTCCTATGTCTCCAGGGGTTAATCAAGCTTTAAGAAACCTTAACATAAAAACCTTCAGTTCCAAGACTGTTCTCCTGCTGGGGAGACTCCCACTGACTAAAAGACTTCCCACTGAGTCTGCTAGAAACTAGACCTATTTGAAGGACAGTATTTAATAAAGTGGTGACGCTCTCTCTGTCCCATTTTAGAGCAAACATCCCAAATTCAACATGAAGACCAAAGAGAAAGGGTTGAGTTTCAATAGATAGGAAATACACTTTAATCCAGAGGGGCAGGAAGCGACTGACAAATCAAACTTTTCACACTTCAACTGAACCAACTGCTCTCATTGTCATACAGTTAGACATCCTTTAGCAACTCGTTAATCTGGAGAGATTGAATCACTGACACCTTTGCAGATGGCAACTTTAATATGATTAGTAGAAAACAGTGAGACACACACACACACACACACACACACACACACACA